>NC_083422.1:56743538-56808538 GCF_020745735.1 Hemiscyllium ocellatum
TAAATCCCCAGGACCTGATCAGGTGTACCCTAGAACTCTGTGGGAAGTAGAGAAGTGATTGCTGGGCCTCTTGCTGAGATATTTATAACATCGATATTCACAGGTGAGGTGCTGGAAGACTGGAGGTTGGCAAACGTGGTGCCAGTGTTTAAGAAGGTTGGTAAGGACAATCCAGGGAACTATAGACCAGTGAGCCTGACCTCGGTGGTGGGCAAGTTGTTGGAGGGAATCCTGAGGGACAGGATGTACATGTATTTGAAAAGGCAAGACTGATTCGGGATAGTCAACATGGCTTTGTGCGTGGGAAATCATGTCTCACAAACTTGATTGAGTTTCTTGATGAAGTAACAAAGAAGATTGATGAGGACAGAGCAGTAGATGTGATCTATATGAACTTCAGTAAGGCGTTCGACAAGGTTCCCAATGGGAGACTGATTAGCAAGGTTAGATCTCATGGAATACAGGGAGAACTAGCCATTTGGATACAGAACTGGCTCAAAGGTAGAAGACAGAGGGTGGTGGTGGAGGGTTGTTTTTCAGACTGGAGGCCTGTGACCAGTGGAGTGCCACAAAGATCGGTGCTGGGTCCTCTACTTTTTGGCATTTACATAAATGATTTGGATGTAAACTTAAGAGGTACAATTAGTAAGTTTGCAGATGACACCAAAATTGGAGGTGGTGTGGACTGCGAAGAGGGTTACCTCAGATTATAACAGGATCTTGTTCAGATGGGCCAATGGGCTGAGAAGTGGCAGATGGAGTTTAATTCAGATAAATGCGAGGTGCTGCATTTTGGGAAAGCAAATCTTAGCAGGACGTATACACTTAATGGTAAGGTCCTAGGGAGTGTTGCTGAACAAAGAGACCCTGGAGCGCAGGTTCATAGCACCTTGAAAGTGGAGTTGCAGGTAGATAGGATAGCGAAGAAGGCATTTGGTATGCTTTCTGTTATTGGTCAGTGTATTGAGTACAGGAGTTGGGAGGTCATGTTGCTGCTGTACAGGACATTGGTTCGGCCACTGTTGGAATATTGTGTGCAATTCTGGTCTCCTTCCTATTGGAAAGATGTTGTGAAACTTGAAAGGGTTCAGAAAAGATTTGCAAGGATGTTGCCAGGGTTGGAGGATTTGAGCTATAGGGAGAGACTGAACAGGCTGGGGCTGTTTTCCCTGGAGCGTCGGAGGCTGAGGGGTGACCTTTTCGAGGTTTAAAAAATTATGATGGCATGGATAGGATAAATAGGCACAGTCTTTTCCCTGGGGTTGGGAAGTCTAGAACTAGAGGGCATAGGTTTAGGGTGAGAGGGGAAAGATATAAAAGAGACCTAAGGGGCAACGTTTTCACGCAGAGGGTTGTATGTGTATGGAATGAGCTGCCAGAGGATGTAGTGGAGGCTGGTACAATTGCAACATTTAAGAGGCATTTGGATGGGTATATGAATAGGAAGGTTTGGAGGGATATGGCCAGGTGCTGGCAGGTGGGACTAGATTGAGTTGGGCATGGACGGGTTGGACCGAAGGGTCTGTTTCCATGCTGTACATCTCTATGACTCTATGACTCTATGATAGTGCAATTTAAATTCAACAAGGAATTTAATAGGAATTAAGAGTATCATAGAATCCTTACAGTGTGGAAACAGAATATTTGGTCCAACAAGCCCACACTGACCCTCTGAAGAGAAACCCACCCAGATCCATTTCTGATGAAGGGCTTATGTCTGTAACATCGATTCTCCCGCTCCTCGGATGCTGCCTGACCTGCTGCGCTTTTCCAGCACCATTCGATCAACTCTGATCTCCAGCATCTGCTGTCCTCACTTTCTCCTAGACCCATTCCCCTCCCCTATTACTCTGCATTTACCCCTGACTAATGCACCTAGCCTACACACCCCGGAACACAACGGGCAAATTAGCATGGCCAATCCACCCTAACCTGCAAATCAATTGGATTGTGGGAGGAAACCGGAGGAAACCCACGCAGACACGGGGAGAACGTGCAAACTCTACACAGACAGTCGCCCGAGGGTGGGATCAAATCCAAGCCCCTAGCGCTGTGAGGCAGCAGTGCTAACCACTGAGCCACCATGCCACCCTAAATAATGACCACAACTCCATTGTTGATTGTAACGAAATGCCCATCTGGGTCACTAATGCCCTTTAGGGAAGGAAGCTGCCATCTTGGCCTGATCTGGCCTACACGTGACTCCAGCCCCACAGCAATGTGGTTGACTCTTAATTGCCCTCTGGGTAATTTGGGATGGGAAATAAATGCTGGCCCAACCAGCGATGTCCTCATCCTTTGAATGAATAAAGCTTCACCTGGAAAGGCTGGGTCAGAGGGCAGGACAGGCCAGGGCTGAAAAGACACCCACTCTAAAACCCTTCTCTCCATTTAAATGCTGAGCTTCCTAAGTTCAGTGCAACATGACTGGCCAGGGCAAACCCTGAAATGGAGGGTGTAAAATACCTGGGGAATGGGGTCTCATTATGAGCTGCAAATGGCAGCAAGTTAGTGACTTGGCACCTCCCCGATTCTATCCCAATTAAATCCAGAGCTGACAACTTCCCGGCAAGTTACCGTCAGGTTCCAGATTCATAATATTTTCACGTTTCCCCTCGCCCAGCACTTCAGCCTGTGGGACAGCAAGCCATACACGTACCCCATTGACCCTCCAGGACAGACACACAGTGCCATCAATGACTCATCGTCCAAGTCACAATGGGCAGCAACATGCCACAGGAGTATTTGAGAAAGAAAGAGCTGCATTTCCATAGCGCCGAATACAACGTCAGGACATCCCACTGCACCCTACAGCCAATGAACTGTTGAACTGGTGTACCTCATCTGATTGGATGATTGAGCCGGTTCGATAGTAACTGTGAGACTGACATTTCAATCACTCTTTTTTGGGGGGATTCTAGAACCAGGGACATCAACTGAGATTGGGGTCCAGACCATTCAGGAGAGATATTAGGAAGCACTGCTACCCACAAAGGGTGGGAAAGGTTTGGAACTGTCTACCACAAACAGCAGTGGATGACCGATCAGTTGGTAATTTTAAATCTGAGGTAGATAATTTTCATTTAAGGAAAAGCATTAAAAGATGTGAGCCAAAGGCAGGTCGATGGAGTGATCTCATTGAATGGCAGGAACAGGCTGGAGGGGCTGAATGGCGTCCTCCTGTTCCTAAGTTATTGAGTTATGATGCTTCAATTAAGCTACATTTCTAGGCGATATATTCCAGACCCAGACACGTGTGTGAGTATATTTGTTTCACATCATGTTCATTTCTTTTGCAAATCACCTTAAATCTGTGCTATCTTGTTATTGACTCTTTCATGAGCTGGAACAGATTTCTCCCCAGCTACTTTCAGAGATTTCTCCAGACCTCTCATGAGATTTTTAAAAACTTTGTTCAAAATTACCTTTTAGTCCTCTCCAAGAAAAATGGTGTGGATATATATATTCAGGGAAAATCATGTCAAATGAACAAAGTAGGTCATTGATGAGAGTGATGCTGTTGAAGCAATGTACATGGACTTCCAAGTGGGTTTTGATACAGTGTTGCATCCTTCTGAGAACAATGATAGACCATGGAATAAAAGGTACAGGGCAATGTTGATGAAAGTCTGGCTGATTGACTGGAAAGTGATATAACAGTACTTGGGTGTTTTTCAGGAGGAGGAAAGGTTTATAATGGAGTTTTCTAAGGGTCAGTTTGGGAACCCTCGCTCTTCCTGGTGGTATATAAATGATCCGCATCAGCTCTCTGCTTGGGTAACTCACCTCGTGCCATTCCCCAGTCTTCTCCCTGTGATCTTGCACATTTGTTCCTTAACAAATAACAATCCATACTCCCTTCTCAATGTTATGATGAGACCCACCTCTTCCACTGAGTGGCTTCCATTGTTGCTGGCTGCGCCAGCATTTATTGCCCGTCCCTAATTGCCCAGGGCGTAGGTAAGAGTCACAAAACGTTGATTTCGCTGCACTTTGGATGCTGCCTGAACTGCTGTGCTCTTCCAGCACCACTAATCCAGAATCTGGTTTCCAGCATCTGCAGTCATTGTTTTTACCACATTCCAGTGGGCCAGACCAGGTAAGGATGGCAGTTTCCTTCCCTCAAGGAAATTGGTGACCTAGATGGGTTTTTCCAATAATGTACAATGAATTCATAATTATCAAACTCTTAATTCCAGAACTTTAAATCCACCATGGCAGGATTTGAACCCAGGTCCCCAGGACATGACCAGGATCTCTGGATTAACAGTCCAGTGATAATACCACTAGGCTATTGCCTTCCTTTCACATGGGGAATGAAAATATTTTTTCTCATATCACAGAACCTTCTTTTACAAATCACTTTCAATCTCTGCCCTTCTGTTTTCAATCCTTTTATGAGCAGGAACAGCTTCTCCCTCTCTATCACCTATTTTCACTCAATTCCATTTTTACTTAAACTGCAAACTTGTTGTGAAATCGATATATATCTCAGCAATGAAAGTTGAAAATAATACTAATTGAAAAGTATTCTACAAAAAGCACTGAACACTTTGCCCAGTAGGAAAGGAGGAATTACTACATTGACTGCAGCTTATTTAATTTGCTTTCCACCATGTTATAGCTGCATGAAAAAGATCACGGGAGCTGTGGTCAGTAATCGATAGAATTTCAGGCAAGGTATCTTTTGCTAGGAATAATGTAGTCTGTTCTTAAAACACTTTCCAGATTCTGCCTTTTACGGTAGTCAATGACACGAGCATCAAAGATGTTGTCGGTTTCAGAGAAATTGTCATTTTTCTTGGCAGTTTTGTATTTGTTTTGGGCACAGCGTGTTCACTGAAATCAACAGGCTTCCCTGGAAATACATGAGTAATCTCTGACATGCTGTAAAACTTGAAGAGTAACACAGCCCACGCTGCCAATGAAAGATCATCAAACTGAAATGTTAACACTGTTTTGCTCTATCCTGATGCTAGCCGGCTGGCAGAGATTTTATTCGGGATGTTCAGCATCTCCTTAAGTACATTTAAGACGTCATTGGACAGCGTATGGACGTACATGGAATAGTGTAGGTTAGATGGGCTTCAGATTGGTACGACAGGGCGGCGCAACATCGAGGGCCGAAGGACCTGTGCTGCGCTGTAATGTTCTATGTTCTATGTCCTGCATCTTGTTCTTGTCCCATTGCTGAGAGACTGGCTCAGTGGTTTACCTCTGAGGTGGGAGGTTGGGGATCAAACCTCACTTTAGAACCCAACAGTGTACAAGACAACATGCTGCCTTCCTGACTGGCAGTAAACCACACTGCCAGGCCAGTGGGCAGAGTGACGCTCATGGCGGGCAGTTCCATCTTCCGAGGGAAGCCCTTTAAAAGGCGATGCCATGGCAGATTTTCCACCTCCGGCTGTGGCTCAGGGCGAACTCAGACGCTGGGCTTCTCTCGGGCCGGTCTCCCATTGGCATCAGGAGACTAGCCTTCAGTTACCGAGTTTTGTGGAGTCTGTTTATTGAATTGTCAGCACTGGCCATAGGCCAGCAGGATGCAGCAGTGGGGGGGTTGGTAATAATTGAGAAGATGCTGGATTACTGAAACTGAAGTAAACGGAACCCTGAACCTTACTCTCTGATGTGATTGGAAGAAGGGCTTGCATTGCAGTCATTCATCAGAACCCGAGCCAAGGTCATAGAGTCATGGAGTCACATAGATGTAAGCACGAAAACAGACCCTTCAGTCCAAATCATCCATGCTGACCAGATATCATAACCTAATCTTGTCCCATTTGCCAGCACTTGGCCCATATCCCTCCAAACCCTTCCTATTCATATACCCATCCAGATGTCTCTTAAATGTTGCAATTGTACCAGCCTCCACTACATCCTCTGGCAGCTCATTCCATACCCGTACCACCCTCTGTGTGGAAAAGTTGCCCCTTAGGTCTCTTTTATATCTTTCCCCTCTCACCCTAAACCTATGCCCTCTAGTTTTGGACTCCCCACCCCAGGGAAAAGACTTTGCCTATTTATCCTATCCATGCCCCTCATGATTTTATAAACCTCTATAAGGTCACTCCTCAGCCTCCGCGCTCCAGGGAAAACAGCCCCAGCCTGTTCAGCCTCTCCCTATAACTCAAATCCTCCAACCCTGGCAACATCCTTGTAAATCTTTTCTGAACCCTTTCAAGTTTCACAACATCCGTCCAATAGCAGGGAGAGCAGAAGGGCTCATGCCCAAAACGTTGATTCTCCTGCTCCTTGGATGCTGCCTGATCTGCTGCGCTTTTCCAGCAACACATTTTCAGACCGGAATCGAACACAATATTCCAAAAGTGGCCTAACCAATGTCCTGTACAGCTGCAATATGACATCCCAATTCCTGCTGTCAATGAACTTACCAATAAAAGCAGGTCATTCACCTCTTTGTTGTTTTCATAAAACAATAGCACTGGAGGCCACTCTGCCCATTTTTTCCAATGCTGGCCCTTTACGAGAGCTTCCCAATTAATCTCACTGCTTCAAATCCACTTCCTTACAGCACTGCAATTATGCTTTTGCTTTTCAAAGGTATAACCAACTCCCTTTTGAAAATTACGATTGAATCTGCCACCACCAGCCTTTAAGGCAGCTCGTTCCAATTGTGGAAGTGTCGGTGGTGGACAAGGTCAGACGTCACCCGACGCCCAGTTATTGTCCAACAGGTTTATTTGAAATCACAAGCTTTTGGAGCACTGCCCCTTCGTCAGGTGAAGTAGAGGAAGTGCTCTGACATAAGAGCAGTGCTCTGAAAGCTTGTGATTTCAAGTAAACATATTGGAGTGTAACCTGATGTTGAGTGATTCCTGACCCATTGCAAGTTGTGCAGCATATAATGTAGCTGAAAATATGTTACTGGAAAAGTGCAGCAGGTCAGGCAGCATCCAAGGAACAGGAGATTCGACGTTTCGGGCATAAGCCCTTCTTCAGGAATGAAGAAACGTTGAATCTCCTGTTCCTTGGATGCTGCCTGACCTGCTGCGCTTTTCCAGCAACACATTTTCAGCTCTGACCTCCAGCATCTGCAGACCTCACTTTCTCCTCCAGCATGAGCTGAAAATGTGTTGCTGGTTAAAGCACAGCAGGTTAGGCAGCATCCAAGGAACAGGAAATTCGACGTTTCGGGCCAGAGCCCTTCATCAGGAATCCTGATGAAGGGCTCTGGCCTGAAACATCGAATTTCCTGTTCCTTGGATGCTGCCTGACCTGCTGTGCTTTAACCAGCAACACATTTTCAGCTCTGACCTCCAACATCTGCAGACCTCACTTTCTCCTCCAGCATATAATGTAATCTTTCTCATCCACCCACTGCCCCCACATTTGCCAATTATTTTAAATCCAAGTCCTCCAGTTATCAATCATGCAATCACTGGCAATACCTTCTGCCCATTTGCTCTATCTCCAAGTGTTGAATCCCTCAAAGGAATCTCCCATTAACTGTTGCTGCATTCAGGATAAAAAGTTTCAGATTCACGTGTCTCTGGGACTTGGTACGTGCAAAGCAGTCACCCTTGTAACAGTGTCATGAAACGCCAAATAATGTCAGTGCATGTGATGTCCGAATGATGTCACAATGTGTCACCAAAGGGACTGCTCACACAAAAACTTTGCTTTAAAGCCACCTTGGAAATTCAGATTTGAAGTGGGATCATCTTTCAACATCTTTTGAAGAGGTGAGTGTAAAAAGCAATAACAGAAGTTGCTGGAAAAGCTCAGCAGGTCTGGCCGCATCTGGGAAGAGAAATCAGAGTTGATGTTTCGGATCCAGGGATCCTTCCACAGAACTGATGGTAGCGAGGAAACTATTGGTTTATATGCACAAGGTAGGGTGGGAGGAGAGGGTGAGGAGTGAACAAGAGGTGGGGATAAAGACAGAAGAACAGTTCGACAGACAAAGGAGTGGCTAACGATCTGCCTAGGAGGGTGAATAGCTGTTAATGGAGCCTGTTAGTGGCTAACAATAGTTAGTGTGGAATGGCAGACAATGTGATAACAAGGCCTGGTGTGAGGGGCAGGGGGTGAGGGACATGCGGGAGTTCAGGCCATAAAGTTATTGAACTCGATATAAAGTCTGGAGGGTTACTGAGTCCCCAAGTGGAAAATTACGTGATGTTCTTCCAGCTTGTGGTGAGCTTCACTGGAGGACTGCAGTAAGCCTGAGACAGCGTCTTTACCCAGGGAACAGGGTGGGGTGTTGAAGTGGCAGGAAACTGGAATTTTCCTGAGGTCCCAATGCATGACATAACTCCAAATGACTCCATTTGGATGTAGAGCACTTTAGAATGCTCTAAAATCATGAAAGGGCACTGTGAAACGTAAGACGTTATTTTTCACTTCCTTTCAACAAAGTTTGGGTCTTGTGCTGATTGAGAGTATCATGGACGACAATCCATCCTGCTCTGATACTGTGAACAGGTGCTGTCTTACCCACCAAAAATGCTCACATTTCACCTCATTCAATGTGTTGGATGTCAATTAATGCTCTGCATTCTGACAGGAAGGGATTTGAAACTATAAAGAAAACACACTTCACCGACCTCGCAGACAGCAGTGGAGTTGGGCTTCTGAGACTGGACCTTGTCCACTCTGCTGATTTTGTTTCATTCCTTTCCTGCTTTTTCTTACTATCATTTTTCTCCTCTTATATTTTATGTAATTTACCCCTTGGTGAAGAGCTTGATTGCTGTGGCAGCATCGGCAGCAAGTGGACCCAGCAGCCCAGACTCGAGTGGATCCAGCTCAGACCCGAGTAGGCCCAGCCTGGACTCGAGTAGGCCCAGCCTGGACTCAAGTAGGCCCAGCCTGGACTCGAGTGGGCCCAGCCTGGATTCGAGTGGACCCAGCCTGGACTCAAGTAGGCCCAGCCTGGATTCAAGTGGGCCCAGCCTGGACTCGAGTAGGCCCAGCCTGGACTCGAGTAGGCCTAGCCTGGATTCGAGTAGGCCCAGCCTGGACTTGAGTAGGCCCAGCCTGGACTCGAGTAGGCCCAGCCTGGACTCGAGTGGGCCCAGCCTGGACTCGAGTGGGCCCAGCCTGGACTTGAGTAGGCCCAGCCTGATCTCATCTAGGCCCAGCATTTACTCGAATAGGTCTAGCCCAAACTCAAGTGGGTCCAGCCTGGACTTGTGTAGGCCCAGCCTGGATTCAAGGAGGCCCAGCACGGACTCAGGTGGGCTCAGCCTGGACTTGAGTAGTACCACCCCATCCATCCCCTTCAACACTCACTCCCTTGGCTACCAGCGAATCAAGGTTTCAGTCTGTGTTCCACCTACTCACCAAGGTTCCTCTGACAGCACCTTTCAAACCTATGACCTGAACACCATCACTTGCATGTCTCCCTGCAACATCTTGACTCAGAATTGTATCTCCCTACCTTTGCCATCACTGGGTTTAAATCCTGGAACTCCCTCCCTTTCAGAACTCTGGGTGTACCACACAGACTGCCAGTGTTCAAGAAAATGACTGACACTTTCAGGGACAATTACGGAGATGTAATAATTGCTGTCCTTGCCAGAGATTTCCACATTCCTTGAATTAGTTTTTAAAAGGTTTACTCTTCTCCCTTGGGGTAGTGGTACAGTTCTCCAGATGAGCACTATGATATGTCCAGAGATGTGCAGGCTAGATGGGTTAGCCTCATAGTGTCAGGGACCCGGGTTCAATTCCCACCTTGGGCGACTGTCTGTGTGGAGTTTTCACATTCTCCCCATGTCTGTGTGGGTTTCCTGCGGGTGCTCCGGTTTCCTCCCACAGTGTGAAGGATGTGCAGGTCAGGTGAATTGGCCATGCTAAATCGCCTATAGTATTCTGGGATGTGTAGGTTAGGTGCATTAGTCAAGGGTAAATATAGGATAGGGGAATGGATCCAGGTGGGTTGTCCTTTGGAGGGTCGGTGTGGACTTGTTGGGCCGAAAGGCCAGTTTCCACATTGTAGGGATTCTATAATTCTACGATTCTAGTCATGGGAAATGCAGGGTGGAGGGGTGGAGGCACTGGATGGGATGCTCTTCGAAGGGTCAGTGTTGATTCGATGGGCCGAATGGCCTCTTTCCACACTGTAGGGAGTCTACGATTCATTGAAAAAAAAACTACTCAATAGGCAGTGCGTTTCTCTTGTGGTCAATGCTGCCGCCATATGGTTTGCCGAGCATCGCAGCCGGGCCTGTAGGGGACGACCGGACCTCCCAGTCACGACCCATTTTAATTCCCCTTGCTACTCCCTCCCCAACATGACCATCTTTGGCCTCCTCCATTGCCACAATGAACCAAATTGGAGGAGCAACACCTCACCTTCCACCTGGGCAGCCTACAGCCCGGAGGACTCAACATTGAGCTCCCCAATTTCAAATAACCTTCCTTCCCTTCTTCGCCTGACTCCCCTTCCCAACCCCTCCCCTTCCCTTTCATCCCTCCCTGCCACCAACTGGATTCAGGCAAAAATGAGGACTGCAGATGCTGGAGATCAGAGTCTAGATTAGAGTGGTGCTGGAAAAGCACAGCAGGTCAGGCAGCATCCGAGGAGCAGGAAAATCGACTTTCAGGCAAAAGCCATTCCTGATGAAGGGCTTTTGCCCAAAACATTGATTTTCCTGCTTCCTCGGATGCTGCCTGACCTGCTGGGCTTTTCCAGCACCACTCTAATCGAGACACCAACTGGATTCATTCTGCTCATTAACCAACCAGGACGTACCCTCTACCTGTCTTCATCAATCTCTACTTCACCACCCTGCCCTCACCACCCCCTTTATCTGCAGCTCCCCCTACATCCACCTGCAGTCCTGAAGAAGGGTTACACACGAAACATCAGCCTCCTGATGTTATAGAGTCATAGAGTCATAGAGTCATAGAACTAGACCCTTCGGTCCAACTTGCACACGCCGACCAGATATCTCAAACCAATCTAGTCCCACCTGCCAGGATCCGACCCATATCACTCTAAACCCTTCCTATTCATATATTCATCCAAATGTCTTTTAAATGTTGTAATTGTACCAGCCTCCACCACTTCCTCTGGTAGCTTATTTCACACACGTACCTCCCCATGCATGAAAAAGTTGCCCTTAAGTCTCTTTTACATCTTTCCCCTCTCACACTAAACCTATGCCCTCTAGTTCTGGATGTCCATCACAAATTCACCTGCACGTCCACACACATCATTTACTGTATCCGCTGCACCCGATGTGGTCTCCTCTACATTGGGGAAACAGGCCGCCTACTTGCGGAACATTTCAGGGAACACCTCTGAGACACCCAGACCAACCAACCCAACCGCCCCGTGGCTGAACACTTTAACTCCCCCTCCCACTCCACCAATGACATGCAGGTCTTTGGCCTCCTCCATCGCCAGGCCCTGACCACACGACGCCTGGAGGAAGAGCGCCTCATCTTCCGCCTAGGAATCCTCCAACCACAAGGGATGAATGCAGATTTCTCCAGCTTCCTCATTTCCCCTCACCCCATCTTGTCTCAGTCCCAACCCCCGGATTCAGCACCACCCTCTTGACCAGCAATCTTCTTCCCGACCTCTCCGCCCCCACCCCCACTCCAGCCTATCACCCTCACCCTTATCTCCTTCCACCTATCGTATTCCCAGCGCCCCTCCCCCACATTCCCTCCCCACTACCCTTTATCTCAGCCCGCTTGGCACACCAGCCTCATTCCTGAAGAAGCGCTTATGCCTGAAACGTCGATTCTCCTGCTCCTCGGATGCTGCCTGGCCTGCTGTGTTTTTCCAGCACCACATTTTTCATTCCTGACCCCAGGGAAAAGAGTATGTCTATTTACCCTATCCATGCCCCTCATGATTTTGTAAACCTCTATAAGGTCACCCCTCAGCCTCCGATGCTCCAGGGAAAACAGCCCCAGCCTGTTCAGCCTCTCCCTATAGCTCAAATCTCCAACCCTGGCAACATCTTTGTAAATCTTTTCTGAACACTTTCAAGTTTCACAACATCTTTCCGATAGGAAGGAAACCAGAATTGCATGCAATATTCCAACAGTGGCTGAACCAATGTCCTGTACAGCCGCAACATGACCTCCCAACTCCTGTACTCAATACACTGACCAATAACAGAAAGCATACCAAACGCCTTCTTCACTATCCTATCTACCTGCGACTCCATTTTCAAAGAGCTATGAACCTGCTCTCCAAGGTCTCTTTTTTTTCCAAAAATGTACTTTATTCGTAAATATTCATAAAATAATTTGATACACTGTACATTGGGTAATGCCATACATATGTTCACATTAACATACACAGTTTAGAATTTTCCTTTTTACATGCAAGTCTGTGCATTTCTCGCTCCTATGCCCATATATTGGGCTGAGGTGTCAGCGGAGCCCAAATGACTGCATGGGCCCCCTGATCTTCTTTAGACAGGCAGATGTTAAATGGTGGTCTTTCCCCACCGCGCCTTGGCAGCAGCTGCCCCAAGCTTCAGCGCGTCCCTCAACACGTAGTCTTGGACCTTGGAATGTGCCAGTCTGCAACACTCAGTCGGGGTCAACTCCTTCAGCTGGAAGATCAACAGGTTTCGGACCACCCAGAGAGCGTCCTTCACCGAGTTGATGATCCTCCAGGCGCAGTTGATATTCGTCTCGGTGTGCGTCCCGGGGAACAGGCCGTAGAGCACAGAGTCCCGCGTCACGGCGCTGCTCGGGACAAACCTCGACAAATACCACTGCATTCCTCTCCAGACTTCCTCTGCATAGGCACATTCCAGAAGGAGGTGTGTGACAGTCTCTTCCCCCCCGCAGCCGCTTCGAGGGCAGCGTGCGGTGCGGCAGAGAGTCCGGGCGTGCATAAACGATCTCACAGGTAGAGCCCTTCTCACCACCAGCCAAGCTGTGTCTTGGTGCTTGTTAGAAAGTTCTGGCGATGAGGCATTCTGCCAAATTGCTTTGACAGTCTGCTCAGGGAACCACTCAACAGGATCCGCCCTCTCCTTTTCCCGAAGGGTCTCAAGGACGCTACGTGCTGACCACTTCCTGATGGACTTGTGGTCAAAGGTGTTTTTCTTCAGAAATTTCTCCACGAAGGACAGGTGGTACGGAACGGTCCAACTACTTGGAGCGTTCCGTGGCAGCGAGGCCAGGCCCATCCTTCGCAACACTGGGGACAGGTAGAACCTCAGTACGTAGTGACACTTGGTGTTTGCGTACCGGGGATCCACGCACAGCTTGATGCAGCCACACACAAAGGTGGCCATCAGGGCGAGGGTGGCATTGGGAGTGTTTTTTCCCCCATTGCACCGGTCTTTGTACATGGAATCAGCACAGAAGCGCTTCACAGGAGGCTCCCAAGCACTGAGGATGTCACCAAGAAAGGGGACAAAACGTTTGCAACAAAAACTCCCAGCTCGGCGAACAGAACCACAACAATGAGGGTCATGATTTGGAAATGCCGGTTTTGGACTAGGGTGTGCAAATTTAAAAATCACACAACACCAGGTTATAGTCCAACAGGTTTATTTGGAAGCACTAACTTTCGGAGCACTGCTCTTTCATCAGGTGGTTGTGGAGGACACAATTGTAAGACACAGAATTTATAGCAAAAGTTTACAGTGTGATGTAAATGAAATTATACATTGAAAAAGACCTTGATTGTCTGTTAAGTCTCTCATGTGTTAGAATTACCATGATAGTTTCTCTTCTTTCATATGTAAATCACAAAACTTTTGTTTTAAAAGTTACATTCTCAGGTGAACTTTAACAATTGGTGTCAGCCCAGATAATGTGTTGAAGGTGTTAGCCCCCTGTGTGTTGCTGTCTGTGCCATAATGTTTAGACTGATTCTAATCTAAAAAATGAATTAACAGAATATTACATGGATTCATGCAGTTTTTGAACAAAGTACAAAGTACTCTGCAAGGACAAATTCACCCCACAAACGTGTGTGTGTGTGTGTGTGTGTGTGTGTGTGGTGGGGGTGGGGGTGGGGGAGGCATTGTCAGCGTCTGTGAGAGAGAGTGGAAATGTGTGTGTGCGTGAGCGTAATGGGGTCTAGGTCTGTGAGAGGGTGCATGTGTGAATGTGAGAGTGTGTGTGTGTCTGTGGGAGTGTGCGTGTGTGTAGGGGATAGGCTAAATAGACAAAATTTTTTCCCTGGGTTTGGGGAGTCCAGCACAAGACAGTATTGGGTGGCTCAATGGTTCGCACTACTGCGTCACAGTGTCAGGGATCCAGGTTCGATTCCAGTCTCAGGCAACTCTCTGTGCGGAGTTTGTACATTCTCCCTGTGTCTGCGTCGGTTTTCTCCCACAGTCCAAAGATGTGCAGGTCAGGTGAACGGCTGTGCTTAAATTGTCCACAGTGTTCAGAAATGTGTAGGTTGGGTGCATTAGTCAGGGGTTAGGTGTAGGGGAATGAGTCTGTCTGGGATACTCTTTGGAAGGTCAGTGCGGACTTGTTGAGCTGAAGGGCCTGTTCCCACATGATAGGGATTCTATGATCTAGGTTTAAGGTGAGAGGGGAAAAATTGAAAAGGGACTTAAGAGGCAACCTTCTCACACAGAGGGTGGTGTGTGTAAGGAATGAGCTGTCAGAGGAAGTGGTGGAGGCTGGTATGATTGCAACATTTAAAAGGCATCTGGATGGGTAGATGAATAGGAAGGGTTTGGAGGGATATGGGCCGAGTGCTGGCAAATGGGACTCGGTTAGGTTGGGATATCTGGTCGGCATGGACGGGTTGGTTGAAGGGTCTGTTTCCGTGCTGTACATCTATATGACTCTATATGTGACTCCCAACACACAACATTGTAGTTGACTCTTAACTGCCCTCTGAGTAATTAGGGATGAGCAATAAATGCTGGCCCAGCCAGCGGTGCCCTCATCCTGTAATTGAATTTTTAAAAACGCAAACTTCAGGACACAGTTTTGCTCTTTCACACTATAAATAAAAGATTTTTGTTTTTAACTTTGTGAAATTGTTTTACAAACAAGAATTCGGGTGGGGAGGGGGCTCATGCAACTGCTGAGTCAGGAATCTGAACGAGAGAGGGGAGAGTTTGGGGATAACATACTGGCAGGTAGTGAAAGGTCTGAGAGATCAGCTTTGAGCATGGCACTCACCCATCTCCCCAGGCAGGCAGCGAACACGGGCTCCAAACCGAATCTGAACTGCTTCCTCATCCTCTCACTGGCTGTTCAGGGACACTGAGGGAGTCGCTGCAAACTCCAGCAGTTTTTATTCCCCCACCCTCTCTCTCTCTCTCTCTCTCTCTGCCACATTCTCGATATTCCTCCTTGGTCATTCGGAGAATTGTGGAACCTGGAAGGAGTTCAGACTCGCCCACGGGCATGTTACAAGATTGCCTGATGATTCAAATTCACTGGAAGATTGCGACTCCTCTCACTTCTCGTTACAGTGGGAGTCTTCCAAAAAAAAAAGCTAGAAATAGGCAAATTGTGTTGGTTTTGCAATCTGGTTTCCTCTCTCTGCTTTAGTCTGACTGCTATTGTCTTAGCTTTCCGAGTGGGTAATACTCTTCCAGCCAACTCTTTCAAATTTCCATTCAGGGTTACAGCACAGAAGGAGGCTATTGAGTTGTCTGTTGTCTGTGCAGACTCTCTGCCCTAAATCATTGTTTAGAGGAGTGAGAGGCGATCTCATTGACACATACAGGATTCTTTAGGGACTTGACAAAAGCAGAGAGGATGTTTCTCTTCATGGGAGAGTCTGGGACCAAAGGGTATTGAATTGAATTGGATTGAATTTATTGTCACGTTTTACCGAGGCACAGTAAAAAAGCTTTGTCTTGTGAGTGATACAGGCAGATCACAGAGTTAAGTAGCAGAGATAGTAAATAATAGGTAAACGACGGCAAAAACAAAAACACAGGTACAGACGAACGTTAAGAGTTTGTGAGTTCATTCAGTATTCTAACAACACTAGGGTAGAAACTGTTACAAAACCGGCTGGTGCGTGTGTTCAGGCTTCTGTACCTTCTCCCCGATGGTAGAGGTTGTAGAAAAACATTGCCAGGGTGGGATGGATCTTTGAGAATGCTGGCGGCCTTTCCTTGACAGCGGGCCTGGTAGATGGATTCTGTGATTGTCCGGGCCGAGTTCACCACTCTCTGTAACCGTCTCTGATCCTGAATGGTACAGTTGCCATACCAGGTAGTGATACACCCAGACAGAACGCTCTTGATGGTGCACCTATAAAAGTTGGTAAGGGTATTCGCCGTCATGGCAAACTTCCTCAACTGCCTGAGGAAGAAGAGACGTTGTTAGGCCTTTGTAACCAGTGCAGCCATATGAAGAGTCCAAGAAAGCTTGTCGTGGATGACCACTCCCAGGAGCTTGACACTTTCCACACATTCCACCTCTGTGCTGTTAATGTGTAGAAGGTATAGTCTCAGAGTAAAGGGGCACCAATTTCAGACTGAGATGAGGAAGAATTTCTTCTCTCAGAGGGTTGTACGTCTCTGGAACTCCTTGCCCTAGAGAGCTGTGGGGGCAGAGTCCTTGCGTACATTTAGGGCTGAGAGAGATTCCTGATCAGTCGGGGCATCGAGGGTTACAGGGCAAGGGCAGGAAAGTGGACCTGAGGAATGTTGGATCAGCCATGATCCTACAGAATGAGTGACACAGCCAAGGTGAATAGCAAAGGCCTTTTCCCTCGGGTGGGGGAGTTCAAAACTAAGGGTCATATTTTCAAGGTGAGAGGAGAAAGACTTGAAAAGGTCATGGGCGGCAATGTTTTTACTCAGAGATTGGTTCATGTGTGGAATGAACTGCCAGAGGAAGTGACATATGTGGGTGCAGTTTCAAGATTTAAATGACATTTGGATAAGTTCATGTATAGAACAGGCTTGGAGGGATCTGGGCCTAACGTAGGCAAGTGGCTCCAGTTTAGTTTGGGAACATGGTTGTTGTGGACTGGTTGGACCGAAGGGTCTGTTTCTGTGCAGCACAACTCTACGATTCTCTGAATCTATCTGGTGCCACTCTCTCACCTTCCCCACACAGACCTGCCACTTGCGTTTTCTTCTTCAGGACACATCGTGGCGAAGGTAATGGCCCAGTGGTGTAATTGCTGGACTGTTAATCCTGAGACCCAGGAATGTTCTGGAAAGCTGGGTTTGAAACCCCAGTCCTGGAGAAGGGTTACACCTGAAACATCGACTTCTCCACCTCCTGGTGCTGCCTGGCTTGCTGTGTTCTTCCAGCCTCCTGCTTGTCTATCTTGGAAACCAACATCTGCAGTTTTTTTTGTCTGAAACCTGCCTCAGCAGATAGTGACATTTGAATCTGAAATTAAGAGTTTAATGATGATCATGAATCCATTGCTGATTGTCAGGATAAATCCATCTGGGTCACTAATGTCCTTTACGGAAGGAAACTGCCAACCTTACCTGGTCTGGCCTACATGTGACTCCAGACCCATAGCAATGTGGTTGATTCTTAACTGCCCTCTGGGTAATTTGTGATGGACAATAAATTATAGATAGTCAACAGCTTTCTTTCCATGGTGAGATGTGGCGGTGGCCTAATGGTATTATCGCTGGCCGATTAATCCAGAGCTGAAAATGTGTTGCTGGTTAAAGCACAGCAGGTCAGGCAGCATCCAAGGAACAGGAAATTCGACGTTTCGGGCCAGAGCCCTTCATCAGGAATGAGGAGAGGGTGCCAGGCAGGCTAAGATAAAAGGTAGGGAGGAGGGACTTGGGGGAGGGGCGATGGAGATGTGATAGGTGGAAGGAGGTCAAGGTGAGGGTGATAGGCCGGAGTGGGGTGGGGGCGGAGAGGTCAGGAAGAGGATTGCAGGTTAGGAGGGCGGTGCTGAGTTCAAGGGAATCGACTGAGACAAGGTGGGGGGAGGGGAAATGAGGAAACTGGAGAAATCTGAGTGGGGGCGGGTAGCATGAACGGGTATCACTAACCTGCATGACCGCAACGCCTCAGGTGTCTCCGCCCCCACGCCGATTTTCGTCACCACGTGTAACCCCGCCCCCACGCTTAACCCTGCCCCCACACCAAGCTTCGTCACCACATCTAACCCCGCCCCTACGCCGATCTCTGCCCCGCCCCTAACCCCGCCCCCACTCCCAGCTCCAGTCCCACACCAGGTCCTAGCTCCCAGCCATGCCGGATCTTCACCATCCCTCCAGACCTCCCCCTCTCTGAGGATGAAAGATCAGTCCTCAGCAGAGGCCTCACCTTCATTCCCCTACGCCCTCAGATTAATGAGTTCAACACGCGGCGAGATATTGAACAATTCTTCCGCCGCCTTCGCCTCTGTGCCTACTTTTACAACCAAGACTCCCGCCCACCCCCTGACGACCCCTTCTCCCGCCTCCAACACACCCCATCCACCTGGACACCCCGTGCTGGCCTCTTACCCGCCCTCGATCTATTTATAGCCAACTGCCGCCGTGACATTAACCGACTCAACCTGTCCACCCCTCTCACCCACTCCAACCTCTCACCCTCAGAACGTGCAGCCCTCCACTCCCTCCGCTCCAACCCCAACCTCACCATCAAACCGGCAGACAAGGGAGGCACGGTAGTAGTTTGGCGCACCGACCTTTATACCGCTGAGGCCAAACGCCAGCTCGCGGACGCCTCCTCCTACTGCCCCCTTGACCATGACCCCACCTCCCACCACCAAACCATCATCTCCCAGACCATCCATAACCTCATCACCTCAGGGGATCTCCCATCCACCGCCTCCAACCTCATAGTCCCACAACCCCGCACCGCTCGTTTCTACCTCCTGCCCAAAATCCACAAACCTGACAGCCCCGGCCGACCCATTGTCTCAGCCTGCTCCTGCCCCACCGAACTCATCTCCGCATACCTCAACACGGTTCTGTCCCCTTTAGTCCAAGAACTCCCCACCTACGTTCGGGACACCACCCACGCCCTCCATCTCCTCCATGATTTTCGCTTCCCCGGTCCCCAATGCCTTATCTTCACGATGGACATCCAGTCCCTGTACATCTCCATCCCCCATCATGAAGGACTCAAAGCCCTCTGCTTCTTCCTTTCCCGCCGCACCAACCAGTACCCTTCCACTGACACCCTCCTTCGACTGACTGAACTGGTCCTCACCCTGAATAACTTCTCTTTCCAATCCTCCCACTTCCTCCAAACTAAAGGAGTTGCCATGGGCACCCGCATGGGCCCCAGCTATGCCTGTCTCTTTGTAGGATATGTGGAACAGTCCATCTTCCGCAACTACACTGGCACCACCCCCCACCTTTTCCTCCGCTACATCGATGACTGTATCGGTGCTGCCTCGTGCTCCCACGAGGAGGTTGAACAGTTCATCAACTTTACCAACACCTTCCATCCCGACCTCAAATTCACCTGGACTGTCTCAGACTCCTCCCTCCCCTTCCTAGACCTTTCCATTTCTATCTCGGGCGACCGACTCAACACAGACATCTACTATAAACCGACTGACTCCCACAGCTATCTGGACTACACCTCCTCCCACCCTGCCCCCTGTAAAAACGCCATCCCATATTCCTAATTCCTTCGTCTCCGCCGCATCTGCTCCCAGGAGGACCAGTTCCAATACCGTACAGCCCAGATGGCCTCCTTCTTCAAGGACCGCAGATTCCCCCCAGACGTGATCGACGATGCCCTCCACCGCATCTCCTCCACTTCCCGCTCCTCCGCCCTTGAGCCCCGCTCCTCCAACCGCCATCAAGACAGAACCCCACTGGTTCTCACCTACCACCCCACCAACCTCCGTATACAGCGTATCATCCGCCATCATTTCCGCCAACTCCAAACGGACCCCACCACCAGGGATATATTTCCCTCCCCTCTCCTATCAGCGTTCCGCAAAGACCACTCCCTTCGTGACTCCCTCGTCAGGTCCACACCCCCCACCAACCCAACCTCCACTCCCGGCACCTTCCCCTGCAACCGCAGGAAATGCAAAACTTGCGCCCACACCTCCTCCCTTACTTCTCTCCAAGGCCCCAAGGGATCCTTCCATATCCGCCACAAATTCACCTGTACCTCCACACACATCATTTACTGCATCTGCTGCACCCAATGTGGCCTCCTCTATATTGGGGAGACGGGCCGCTTACTTGCAGAACGCTTCAGGGAACACCTCTGGGACGCCCGGACCAACCAACCCAACCACCCCGTGGCTCAACACCTTAACTCTCCCTCCCACTCCACCGAGGACATGCAGGTCCTTGGACTCCTCCATCGCCAGAACATAACAACACGACGGCTGGAGGAGGAGCGCCTCATCTTCCGCCTGGGAACCCTCCAACCACAAGGGATGAACTCAGATTTCTCCAATTTCCTCATTTCCCCTCCCCCCACCTTGTCTCAGTCGATTCCCTTGAACTCAGCACCGCCCTCCTAACCTGCAATCCTCTTCCTGACCTCTCCGCCCCCACCCCACTCCGGCCTATCACCCTCACCTTGACCTCCTTCCACCTATCACATCTCCATCGCCCCTCCCCCAAGTCCCTCCTCCCTACCTTTTATCTTAGCCTGCCTGGCACCCTCTCCTCATTCCTGATGGAGGGCTCTGGCCCGAAACGTCGAATTTCCTGTTCCTTGGATGCTGCCTAACCTGCTGTGCTTTAACCAGCAACACATTTTCAGCTCTGATCTCCAGCATCTGCAGACCTCACTTTTTACTCGATTAATCCAGAGACCCAGATAATGTTCTGGGGACCTGCGTTTGAGTCCTGCCAACAGCAGATGGTGGAATTCAATAAAAATCTGGAATTAAGAATATAATGATGACCGTGAAAATCCATTGCTGATTGTTGGGAAAAACCCATCTGGTTCAGTAATGCCCTTGAGGGCATTAAACTGCCATCCTTACCAGTCTTGGCCTACATGTGGCTCCAGGCCCACAGCAATGTGGTTGACTCTTAACTGCCTCTGGGCATAAATTCTGGCCAGTTAATGCCACCCATGAATGAATTTTTAAAAACCTCAAGGGGCTGACTCGCCTGTACTCTGCTCCTAGTTGTTCAGGTTATTTGCGTGTTCACATGTGGTGTTATGAAGCAAAGGTTGACCCCCCACCCCCCGAGAACTAAGACCCAAACACCAAAAGAGGACTACCTCGCCCTACAATCTGTAAAAAGGGTGTGAAAAGTGTGACCTGCTTCTCAGCAACTTTTAGTGGTTAAAGAAAATAAATCCCTGACACTTAGTTTAAAATGTACAAATAAAAATTTATTTATCTAACTCTAACAGTGAACAAATTAACTAGACTATTAACAAACTGAATAAATCCCTTTTGAGATCAGATTAGATTCCCTACAATATAGAAACAGGCCCTTCGGCCCAACAAGTCCACACCGAACCTCTAAAGAGCAACCCACCCAGACCCATTCCCCTACATTTACCCCTGACTAATCCACCTAACACTACGGGCAATTTAGCATGGCCAATTCACCTAACCTGCACATATTTGGACTGTGGGAGGAAACCAGAGCACCCAGAGGAAACCCACACAGACACGGGGAGAATGCACAAACTCCACACAGACAGTTGCCCAAAGCTGAAATCAAACCCGGATCCCTGTAGGGCAGCAGTGCTAACCACTGAGCCACCATACCATCCTGAATAAAACAAGATTCTAACAGTTTGCTGTTCCAATAAATACAAGTCACACTCATATCCAAAATAAAAGTCTTTTGAAATAACAGCCAGGTTGTGTGTCTTCTGCAATATTCTGAGCCTTCTTACGTTGTTCTTCTGTCAGGAATGCCTCTTCAGTTTTTATCGTTGTTGGTACCGTTATTTTTTAGCTGGTGTTTTTTTCTCTAACACATAGATGACCGTGAGAGCCAATTCCTCTCTCAAGAGCTGAGGACTCTTAGCTCTGGTGGAGGGCAGTTAGCTCTGGGGGCTTTGTCCAACTGCCCCCTTTCTCCTATACCATTGATGACTTCACAATATTCCTTACAATAAGAGCGGTCTTTTGTTGTCAAAACGGTCAGATTGAAATTTGATGGATATTTGGTGCCTGGTTTAAATTGATTAGCTAAATTTAAAAAGACTGTTGTCTTGATTAAAAAAAAACTGCTGCTTGGCCTGCTAACTATCTGGTGCTTTGATACAAATGTTTCAGTTCAGGTGCTCTTGTTTCCTGCAAACTTTAAAGCTGCTGTTCACAGACATCCATTTTAACTCAAAGCACTGAAAAAAAAACCACCATCTTTTGAAGGGACCACGCGAGGCATTTCCCCCCCCTTTACAATTTTGCAACCACCAAATTCTAACTTCCTGTCTCCCAATCTACAGTTACTCTCCCCAACTTCACAACAGTGGGGAGAATACCTTATACCTTAACATCCTCACTTGGCCTGGCCTCTGTGTGACTCCAAATCCACAGCAATGTGATTGCCTTTTATCTGTCCTCTGGACAATAAATGCTGCCATCACCAGCAATGCCTTCATCCTGTAAATCAATAATCTTTAAAAAAATTCCTTTTGAAAAGCCATAATTCAATCCGCCTCCACCACACTCTCAGGCAGTGCATTTTAAATCTTAACTGCTGACCTCGCAAAGGGGCTTTTTCCTCACGTTACTTCCAGACAATCACCTTAAAGCAATGTTTCCTGGTTGTTAGGCATCACATCACTGGGACGGTTTCTCTATATCTGCTCTGTCCAGCCCCTTCAGGATATTGAAGACCTCGATCAAATCTCTGTTCAGTTTTCTCCCAAATGAGAATTGACTCAAATCTGCAGACCCAAGTCCCTGGAATCATTCGTGTCATTAAGTTTCTTGTCTCTAGCCATTGGGTCCTGATTAATCTTGCTTACCCAATGCACTCAGATAATGCCCAAGCAGAGCCTGGTATTTAGTGAAGGTTCATTATAACTGCCTGGCTGTGTCATCTATGCCATTATTTTTGATTCCCTGGGTTTTGTGTGCCTTGTTAAACCCTATCTCACTGCTCTGTCATCTTCAATGATACGTGCACCCCAGTCCCACCCTTTCCAGTATCTCCCCCCCCCCCCTTAAGTTTATAATGCCTCTTCTCTATCCTTCCAATCGAAATGGACCACTTCACTGCATGAAATTTAATTCGCGTCATGTAATTTCATGTCATTGTTCCAAGATTTAATTAATCTTAACTGGACTGGCTTCTATCACATCCTTCATGTGTTTCGGAGAGGTAATAACATTTTTATAAATGTAGGGAAGCCACATAGGCTCTACACCACCCATAAACAAGTACCAGAAATATGGGACCTCTACCATGTAGAAGGACAAGGGGAATAGAGACATGGGAACACCACCTCCTTCAAGCCACTCACCATCCTGACTTGGAAATATATCGCTGTTCCTTTGCTGTGGCTGGGTCACAATCCTGGAGCTTCATTGACACCATTCTGAATGTATTGCACCCATAGAAAGTCAGCTCACTGACCCCTTCTCCATTGGGGCATAGATAGAGTAAACAGAAAGGAATGTTTCCCCTTGATGGAGGAATCAATTATCAAAGGGCATAAAAGCTGGCCCAGCCAGCAGTGCTCACACTCACAGACTCACATAGATCTACGGTGCAGAAAAAATGCCCTTCAGCCCATTCATGTTTACACTGGTCAAACATAACCAGATAACTATTCTAACCTGTTTCCCAGTAATTAGCCCATAGCTTATATGCCTTAGCATCACAAGTTCATATTTAAATATTTCCTCAGTGTTATAGGGGCTTCTGCCTCTCCCACTCTCACAGGCAGTGAGTTCTGGATTCCCATCACCCTCTGAGTGAAAACCTTTTCTCTCACATCCCCTCTAAACCTCCTGCACCTTACCTTAAATCAGTGCCCCTTGGTTATTGATCCTTCCATCAAGGGGAAACATTTCCTCCTGTTTACCTTATCTAAGCCCCTCATCATTTTATACATCTGTTGTGGTTCTGTTCGCCGAGCTGGGAGTTTTTGTTGCAAACGTTTCGTCCCCTTTCTAGGTGACATCCTCAGTGCTTGGGAGCCTCCTGTGAAGCGCTTGGCGAACAGAACCACAACAACGAGCACCCGAGCTACAAATCTTCTCCCAAATTTTATACGTCTCATTCATGTCCCCTCCCAATCTCCTAAGGGAGTGGAGATAAGGAGAATGAAATCCTTTGGCCTCGAATTGAATGAAAAAGTGCAGCTTTATAACACAGTCCTGAAACATTGCTCTGTTGTTTACTTGCCAGTTCAATTAGCGAATAATATTTTGAGAGTTGGTAATGTGGGATATGATATTGTGGTGAGCATGCCCAGTATTCAGGAAGGAGGCCTTGGATCTACGGTTCTCAAGGTTTGTCACCTGTGGGTTCCTCCTGATTTCATGTCAGGGTGTGTTGCAGACTAATTAACACATGAGTAATGATGGGATTAGACAGAAAATTAATTCCCTTTGTATTGTGAAATTGCATGGAATGACCTTTTTATTGGCAGATTCTGATGTTTAGCAGGGTTTATCATGTCTCCACTTGATGCTTACTATCTGGGAAGTTTATTTTGATGAGATGTGTGGTGGTAAGACCAGAAGCCCATGAGATGCAGGAGCAGAAACTGGTCATGTGGCCCATTGAGTCTGTTCCTGATGGCTACTTTAGCCAGGCCCAGGAACAGGCCTACCTGTCCTCTGCACTGGGTAAGAACGCAAATCATTTTATTGGGTACCCAACACCAAATCACCCATTTGATTAATTCAACAATTAGCAATAACAAAAGTGAAGGAAGGAAGAACCCAACTGAAATAACTCCACAGAGGCTGGTATCCCGGCACCAAGTCTCCCATTATTTTACACATGAACAATCCTTGATTTTAGTCCTGCCTCATTCGGAGTCAGCCCATCAGAGTGTCAGAATCTCTGACCCTTCCCATTTTATCTGTCAGCCAGGACTCCCTGATTGGGCTGGATTAAGACCCCCAATCAGGGAACTCATGTTGGCTGACCGTGGATGCAATCACTCTACCAATTATTTTTCTAAAAATAAATCATCAGTAGGGTGAACAACACAGCCTTTTGTACACATTTTCGAATTAACCAGTATCAGTAATGTCATGACACCCACCTGGAGCAGGTGGGACTTGGATATCAACCTCCTGGTTCAAAGGTAGGGACACTACCATTGCACTAAAAGGCACCCCCCCCCAAAAAAGCACATTTTTTAAAAGAATATTTGTCTAATCAACCTGTTCACACATGTTATTACATCAACACCAATCAACCCTGGAGCTGTTCTGTTTGACTTTCTTTTATAGAATCCCTGAAGTGTGGAAACAGGCCCTTCGGCCCAACAAGTCCATACTGATCCTCTGAACAGCAACCCACCCAGACCCATTCCCCTACCCTATTACTCTACATTTACCCCTAATTAATGCACGTAACCTACACATCCCTCACCACTATGAGCAATTTAGCATGGCCAATCAAACCTAACCTGCACATCTTTGGATTGTGGGAGGAAATCGGAGCATCCAGAGGAAACCCACACAGACACGGGGGGAGAATGTGCAAACCCCACACACACAGTTACCCGAGGCTGGAATCGAGCCCGGGTCTCTGGCGCTGTGAGGCAGCGGTGTTAACCACTGAGACACCACACCACTCTTTCACAGTGATAATGTCCCTATCTCTGAAACAGGAGACCAGGGTTTGACTTCCATCTGCTCCAGACGTGTGTCATAACAGGTTCATGAGGAGAATGTCTTCTGTTGACTGTTAAGGCACCTGCACTGAGATTGGATGATTGCTTTATTGTGTTTGCGAATGTGAACCTGAGGTTTTGTTGCTGTGCTGTTGGAATTCTCCCTCCCCCTCCCTCTCGAGCCCTACTCTTTGGTCTCCTTTACTGTTCTTGCACCAACATCCCTTTTATCATTCAGTCATTCCAGCTTTCTACCTTATCACAAACCTCCTTTTTGCTCTTGCCTCCCCATGTCCTTATCTTGGTCTCTGTACTTATTTAAAGCCTCTAACTTATTCCAGTGTGGGTTGACGATCACCAATCAGAAATGCTCGACTTGTTTCTCGCTCCAGGGACAATGGCAAAACTTCCCAGTATTTTCTGCATTTTCTGTTTATATTTCAGGGCATAGTTTAATAGCACATAATCTGCCCTTGAATGATTTTTCAAAGCTTCAGCTGTGTGTTTGGATAATACTAGAATTAGCCTGTCGACAGAGCACAGAATGGATGCTGGTGACAGTTAAAAGGACAAGGCTATTCTAAACTTTACCCACAGCAACGGTGTGGGTGTGAAAGCAGAACTCCCTAAAGTGGACGGGCAAATTGGGTTCAGGGCTGGGTCAACAGCGATACAATGGGAGGCAATAACCAAATGGTGTTATCACTAGATGGTAAATTCAGAAACCCAGGTAATGTTCTGAAGACCCAAGTTCAAATCCCACCATGGCAGATGCTGCAATTTGAATTCAATAAAAATCTGGAATTAAGAGTGAGATGTTGGTCATAAAGCTGTTGCCAAGTGTTGGAAAAATGCATTTGGTTCACTAATGCTATTTAAGGAAGGAAACGGCTATCCTTACCTGGTCTGGCCTATATGTGACTCCAGACCCATAGTGATGTAGTTGACCCTCTGGGCAATGATGTCTGGCTTAGTGCCATGATGCTGTCACTTTTTATTTTGTCCTTGTTTTTTTAAGAGAGGTCTGTAAAAGGCAGAGGGGCTGAAGAGTCTGGGGTGATTAACAATGGAAGGGGAGTGGCCAGTTCTCCCAGTTCAAGTTTCTTTTTAAGCTCCAGCAGTCACCAAGATTTGTGAATCCAGGGGAGCTGCAAGCTTTAGTCAAGGATTCCTCTGACATTCTCTGAAATCTCTGTCTGGATGTTGCTCCCTCCTGTCTGTAAGGATCTGTGTTGAAAATGCGTTGCTGGTTAAAGCACAGCAGGTCAGGCAGCATCCAAGGAATAGGAAATTCGACGTTTCGGGCATAAGCCCTAAGGGCTTATGCCCGAAACGTCGAATTTCCTATTCCTTGGATGCTGCCTGACCTGCTGTGCTTTAACCAGCAACGCATTTTCAACTGTGATCTCCAGCATCTGCAGACCTCACTTTTTACCTGTAAGGATCTGTGTTTGAATTTACCTTTTGCCAAGGGGTGTGTTTCTGGGGTGTTACTGTATTGGAATAGTTAATTAGTAATAGTTACTCTATCTGGTCGATTCAGTTTGCCAATGGTTAAGTCATTCTAAATTCTATTCTCTTTTCAACTATAGTATTTAAATAAATTCTATTTTGCTTAAAGCTGATTGATTTGACCAGCTGCATCACACCTGGAATATCCAGTTCACATCTGTGTCTAAAATAAGAGAAAGTGAGGGTCTAGGCTACCTTCTTAAAATATTCTGAAGTGGGAAGGTCTGACCTGGTCCATAACACATCCCATGAATGAGTTAAAGAAAATCTCAAGGGGCTGTCAGACCTGTTCCTAATTGGCCGTGTTGTTTGTATGGACGTGTGGTAGATGCTGAGCCTCAAGGTCCCCAGACCCTGCTGGATGAGTGATGATGGAGGAAAACCACTCCATGGTCTAACTAGAAGAGTCTCTTTTTCTGAACAAGAAGTACCTACTCGAGTAATAGTCAAACTTGTTTGACTACTTTTTAAGGTTAAATTTATGGGGGTTGACTAATACATGGATGCTACTTTTGAGAGCCCGAAAATTAATGTCTGTCAAAATTCCATATTGTATCATGAACAGAAGCCCAACCGATCTCTAAATGAACAAAGAACAAAAATGCACTAAATTAGGGTAACTCTGAAAACCTAGAGCAGAGTGGGATGGTCAGTGGACTGACTCATAAATATCGATCTGTTATTTATAAGAACGAGGGTTGACTTTCACATGAGATGTATGGAAAATCCCAGATTTTTGACCAAAAATAGGGGTCGACTTTTACATGAGATCGACGATTACTTGAGTAAATACATAGTTAAAATCACACAACACCAGGTTACAGTCCAACAGGTTTAACTGGAAGCACAGTAACTTTTGGAGCAACGCTCTTTCATCAGGTGATAGTGGAGGGTTCAATTGTAACAGAATTAATAGCAAAAATTTACAGTGTGATGTAACTGAAATTATATATTGAAATATTGATTGCCTGTTAAGCCTTTCATCTGTTAAATACAGTGATAGTTTCAACCAGGACCTTGGGTTCATGTCACATTACAGGTGACCACCATTGCACTGCACACACACACACAGATACTCCTACACACACACACTCTCACACACACAGGCATTCCTATACACACATACACACGAACACACATACACACAGACGCGCACACAGACACCCACATACACCCTTACAGACACACACACTCCCACACTCACACATGCACCCCCTCACAGACTTAAGACACTCTGCACTCACTACACACACACACACATACACTTTCTCACACTCACAACCCCCAACCCAGACAGACAGACACACACACAGACAAAGACCCACAGGCACACATATATTTTGTGGGGTGAATTTGTACTTGCAGGGTTACATTGTACTTTGCTCAAAAACTGCATGCATTCATGTAGAACTCTGAGCTCAAAAACTGCATGAATTTATGTAAAACTCCATTATCTAATTTTTTAGATTAGAATCAATCTAAACACCATGGCATAGACAGAGAACACTGGGGGCCAACACCTTCAACATACTGTCTAGCTATCACCATTGTTAACAGCTAACCTGAGAATGCAACATTTTTTAAAAAAAGGTTTTGTGATTTACACATGAAAGAAGTGAAACTATCACTGTATTCTAACAGATGAAAGACTTAACAGACAATCAATTTTTCAATGTATAATTTCAGTTACGTCACACTGTAAATTTTTGTTATAAATTCTGTGCCTTACAATTGTGTCCTCCACTACCACCTGATGAAGGAGTGTCGCTCTGAAAGCTGGTGCTTCCAATTAAACCTGTTGGTCTATAACCTGGTGTTGTGTGATTTTTAGCTTTGTACACCCCAGTCCAACAGCGGCATCTCCAAATCGAGTAAATATGGTAGTTTATTGCAAGTTAGCATGCAGTTAATAACCATATTTATAGGAGAAGCAATTGTTCCAGGGATGAAGTGAAAGGTCCAGATGTTAGGCCTTACTTTCTCATGACCCTAAGCTGCTCCCCCCCATAAACCCCCCCATTATCAATAATGTTAATGGATCTCCTCAGTGCTAACCCTTTCAGACTGAGATCTGACAACATGTTGTATTATATCCCAAAGTAAAAGGAAAGTAAATCAATTATTTCACTGGAAAGGGTGGTTTGGGTTTCTTGGGAATGGGAGATAAGGGGTGAAAGAGCTGATGCTGCAGCTCCCAAGTGTCAGGGTCGGTACTGTGGGAATGGGAAGGATATTGAGATTAGCACCAGTTCACAATCACTGCAGACCTGCACCCCAACCCCGACTAAATTCTCTCAA
The DNA here is from genome assembly GCF_020745735.1 of Hemiscyllium ocellatum. NCBI lineage: Eukaryota > Metazoa > Chordata > Chondrichthyes > Orectolobiformes > Hemiscylliidae > Hemiscyllium > Hemiscyllium ocellatum. The sequence goes on from NC_083422.1 coordinate 56,772,981, forward strand.
AGTAACTTTTTTTATTTTTTGCATGTGGGGTGTCACTGGTACTGCCAACACTATTGCCCCAGTTCTAACTGCCCTTGAGAAAGCTGCCTTCTGGAAACGCTGTAGTGTATATGTATGGTGGGGGCGGGGGGTCATGCAGATCGCCCACATGCCCTTAGAAAGAGATATTCAGGGTTTTCACCCAGTGACCGTGAAGGTCCTGGGGAGTGTTGCCAAACAAAGAGACCTTGCAGTGCAGGTTCATAGTTCCCTGAAAGTGGAGTCCCAGATAAATAGGATAGTGAAGAAGGCATTTGGTATGCTTGGAGAAAGTGAGGACTGCAGATGCTGGAGATCAGAGTCCAGAGGGTGGTGCTGGAAAAGCACAGCGGGTCAGGCAGCATCCAAGGAGCAGGACAATTGACATTTTGTGTGTAAGCCCTTCATCAGGAATACATCTGGTTGCTTGCCCTTTCTTGACATTAATTATAGGGGTTGGGAGGTCATGGTGCGGCTGCACAATTGGTTAGGTCATTTTTGGAATACTGTACTCAATCCTGGTCTCCCTGCTATAGGAAAGATGTTGTCAAACTTGAAAAAATTTCTGAGGATATTGTCATGGCTGGAAGGTTTGAGCTATGGGGAGAGGCTGAACAGGCTGGGGCTGTTTCCCCTGGAACGCTGGACGCTGATGGGGCACCTTATAGAGGTTTATAAAATTGTGAGGGGCATGGATAGGGTGAATAAACAAGGTCTTTACCCCAGGGTAAAGCCACAGCATTGGTTTAAGTTGAGAGGGGAAAGATTTAAAAGGGACCTAAGGGGCAATTCTTTTCACACAGAGGATGGTGTGCATAACGAATGAGCTGCCAGAGGAAGTGTTGGAGGCTGGTACAATTACAACATCTAAAAGGATGTATGAATAGGGAAGGTTTAGAGGAATGTGGGCCAAATGCCAGCAAATGGGATGAAATTAATTTAGCTTATATCTGGTTGGCATGGACGGGTTTGGATGGGTCTGTTTCAGTGCTGTACATCTCTATGACACTCTGAATGGCAAGTCAGGATGGAGAGTGGCAGGGGATGGTGTTTCCATGTACCTGCTTCCCTTGTCCTTCTGGATGGTAGAACCTGTGAGTATTATCGGTGTCTTGATGATCTGACTGTATATTTAATGTAACCGTACACACCAATTCACAAAATCACAGACAGTGCAGAAGGAGACTATTCAGCCCATCATATACACACTGTCTCTCTGAGTAATTTAACTTTGTGTCGATGTCTGTTTCATGGCTGTCACTGTGCATTAGGGGCAGGGAGAGTGTTTAAGGTGCTGGCTGGAATATAGATCAAATGAACTGGATGTTGCAAAGCTTCTCGAGTTTTGTTGGAGCTGCACCCATTCAAGTAAGTGGGGAGTATTCCAGCACGCTCCTGACTCATGCCTTGTAGATGGTGGACAGATTTTGGGGGGTGAGGAGGTGAATTGCTCACCATAACATTCCTAACCTCTGACCTGCTCTTGTAGCTGCAGCATTTATATGGCTGGTCCAGTTAAATTAAAGTCTTGTTGTTATAAGCTTCTAATATTAAGATATTAGCAACAAACAGTATTTATGGCTAACATTCCACGGTATGTTAGACAGTAATGTCCATGATCTTGTAAAAGTTTTGGATGTTAGCTCTAACATCAGGTCAGCAGATGTCTAAACCATTGAGCAGAAGTGCTCAGAGTAGATGAATTGGATTTTAAAATGAATTGCATCACAATGACATCTGAAAAGTATTCCTAAGGACAGTACCAAATGCACTTTGATGGAATGATGAAGGGTCATTGGACCTCAAATCCTTACTCTGCTTTACTCTCCACAGATGCATCCAGACCTGTTGAGTTTCTGTACTGGTGCCAAAGTAGACTTGTTTACAAATGGGAACATTGACTGTACTTGGAGACAGAATGGATGTAGAGTCATGAAAAAAAAGTGCAAAATCGATTTATGAGCATGATAGTAAAAGTGATTAGTTGTACTTATCAGGGAAGATTGAACAGACTGGGGTTCTTACCTCTCAAAAAGATTATGAAAGAGCTTGACAGGGTCGAGATAGTTGCAAGACCAGTACAGGAGCCATAACTGGAAGAGAGATTCATTAATAAACTCAGAAAGGGTCAAGTTTCAAGTGAGGCATTTTTAGCTAGAGAGCAGTGAGAATGTGGAAGTCACTACCACCAGAAATGAAGTGGCATTTAATACACTTACGACAAAGCCAGTTACACGGATGATGTGGGTGAAGAATAGAAGGATATATTCTTGTTGTGAGATGATGAGGAATAGGCACGTGGCATATTAACTCTGGCATGGACTGGTGGGACCAAAAGGTCTCTTGCTGCACTCTAAGTGCTTCATAATACCGCCTCCTTTTATATCACATGACAGCATATGTGCTGTGTCTGTTCACAGATGGGTGATACAACGTGGAGTATGTAAACCAGCAACACAGAAAAGATTTATCCCATGCAGTAATCAATGAAAATTCGAGAGGCTAAGAACTAGTTAAAGTAAGAATTAACAACTTTATTTCTTATAGTATAACAGAGAATAATTAACTAACAACTATTTACAACTCCTTCCTGATGAAGGGCTCCGGCCTGAAATGTTGATTTTCCTGCACTTCGGATGCTGCTTGACCTGCTGTGCGTTTCCAGCAACACACTCTTAACTCTAATCTCCAGCATCTGCAGACCTCGCTGTCTCCTAATGAATGGACCTCTCCAACTTCAAATAATATTGATCTTGCTCTGTGCACCTCCCTCCTGTACAGTGTTACCTGAATGTCTTGCTCTGTCTAAGCACCCTATGATCTCTACATCCTTGTTTGCTATGATCTGCTTGTACTGCAAATCAAATCTTTCCCCTGTACATATTTCTACAATAAATCAAATTAAATCAAATCCAGACATCAAAAGATATAACTCAGAATCTCCACTCTGCCAGTTCCAGCTCTTTGAAGCAGTTATTTAATTTATCCCACTCTTTTAGCCCTTTGCTATTGTGTGGCTGGTTAGCTCAGTTGACTGGATGGCTAGTCTCTGCTACAGAGTGATAACAACAGTGTGAGCTCAATTCCTATATTGGTTGCAGTTAAAGTGAAGAGGCACAGTGACCTTCAGCTCGAACCACCATCAACTGTTCCTCACTCATGATGGTGAGAACAGCTGGTGTTGTACTGGGGTGGACAAAGTTAAAAATCACACAACATCAGGTTATAGTCCACAGGTTTACTTGAAAGTCGAAAAAATGTGGTGCTGGAAAAGCACAGGTCAGGCAGCATCTGAGGAGCAGGAGAGTCGACGTTTCGGGCATAATGACGAATTCCTGACGAAGAGTTTTTCCAGTGCCTCACTTTTCGACTCTGACTCTCCAGCATCTGCAGGCCTCACTTTCTCTTGGGCTCATTTGAAAGCACAAGCTTTTGGAGCACTGATCCTTCCCCAGGTAGTGAGTGTCCTATGATTCTGTCCCACTAGCTACCTGACGAAGGAGCAGCACTCCAAAGACTTGTCCTTGCAAATAAATGTGTTTGACTATAACCTGGCACTCTCAAAGGAGGAAGTGGGTCTATCGTGACTTCCCTTCGAAAATCGTCTTTTACAATTTAATCTTGAATCTGCTTCTGTTACCCTTTTGGCTGGTGCATCTCAAATCATAGCAACTTCATCGTTATCTCTAATTTCCTTGCCAGCAACCTTCAACCATGCTGTTTCTGTGATAAAACTATACCATTACTTTTTTACTTCTTGTGTTAGTAGCAACACCTTGTGTAATGAGCCCTGATTTCCTTTGACTCTGTATTTTAGGTTCCTTTCCAATGCCTTTCCAATTTGGCTGTTCTTCACGTATCCGTTGAACCAGAGACAACTTATCTTTGCAAACTAACAACTTCAGTTTAGATGGTAAGATCAGCAAGGTGGCCTTTGTGTGGAGCTGCAGAAAATGGGGGAGATACTAAACGAGTATTTTGCATCACTATTTACTGTGGAAAAGGATATGGAAGATATAGAATGTAGAAAATAAATGGTGACATCTTGAAAAATGTCCATATTACAGAGGAGGAAGTGCTGGATGTCTTGAAATGCATAAAGGTGGATAAATCCCCAGGACCTGATCAGGTGTACCCGAGAACTCTGTGGGAAGCTCGGGAAGTGATTGCTGGGCCTCTTGCTGAGATATTTGTATCTTCAATAGTCACAGGTGAGGTGCCAGAAGACTGGAGGTTGGCTAATGTGGTGCTACTGTTTACGAAGAGTGGTAAGGACAAGCCAGGGAACTATAGACCGGTGAGCCTGATGTCAGTGGTGGGCAAGTTGTTGGAGGGAATCCTGAGGGATAGAATATACATGTATTTGGAAAGGCAAGGACTGATTCAGGATAGTGAACATGGCTTTGTGTGTGGGAAATCATATCTCACAAACTTGACTGAGTTTTTTGAAGAAGTAACAAAGAGGATTGATGAGGGCAGAGCAGTAGATGTGGTCTATATGGACTTCAGTAAGGCGATCGACAAGGTTCCCCATCGGAGACTGATTAGCAAGGTTAGATCTTATGGAATACAGCGAGAACTAGCCATTTGGATACAGGACTGGCTCAAAGGTAGAAGACAGAGGGTGGTGGTGGAGGGTTGTTTTTCAGACTGGAGGCCTGTGACCAGTGGAGTGCCACAAGGATCAGTGCTGGGTCCTCCACTTCTTGTCATTTACATAAATGATTTGGATGCGAGCATAAGAGGTACAGTTAGTTTTCAGATGACACCAAAATTGGAGGTGTAGTGGACAGCGAAGAGGGTTACCTCAGATTACAACAGGATCTTGTTCAGATGGGCCAATGGGCTGAGAAGTGGCAGGATGGAGTTTAATTCAGATAAATGCGAGGTGCTGCATTTTGGGAAAGCAAATCTTAGCAGGACTTATACACTTAATGGTAAGGTCCTAGGGAGTGTTGCTGAACAAAGAGACCTCGGAGTGCAGGTCCATAGCTCCTTGAAAGTGGAGTCACAGGTAGATAGGATAGTGAAGACGGCGTTTGGTATGCTTTCCTTTATTGGTCAGAGTATTGAGTACAGGAGTTGAGAGGTCATGTTGCGGCTGTACAGGACATTGGTTCGGCCACTTTTGAAATATTGCATGCAATTCTGGTCTCCTTCCTATCGGAAAGATGTTGTGAAACTTGAGAGTGTTCAGAAAAGATTTACAAGGATGTTGCCAGGGTTGGAGCGTTTGAGCTACAGGGAGAGGCTGAACAGGCTGGGGCTGTTTTCCCTGGAGCATCGGAGGCTGAAGGGTGACCTTATAAAGGTTTACAAAATTATGAGGGGCATGGATAGGATAAATAGGCCGTGTCTTTTCCCTGGGATCGGGGAGTCCAGAACTAGAGGGCATAGGTTAAGGGTGAGAGGGGAAGGATATGACAGAGACCTAAGGGGCAACTTTTTCATGCAGAGGGTGGTATGTGTATGGAATGAGCTGCCAGAGGAAGTGGTGGAGACTGGTACAAATGCAACATTTAAAAGCCATCTGGATGGGTATATGAATAGGAAGGGTTTGGAGGGATTTGGGCCAGGTGCTGGCAGGTGGGACTAGATTGGGTTGGGATATCTGGTCGGCAATGACGGGTTGGACCGAAGGGTCTGTTTCTGTGCTGTACATCTCTATGACTCTATGACTCTGACAGATCCCACGATGAAAAGGATTTAACATTGCGTCCACAAGCTCACATTGTCATGGTGCCAGTTCATTCTGGGAATCATACATTAGCTGGTGAGATTACTCAATGCGATATTTGCAATAACCACCCACATGTATCTGTAATAATTTACTGCATCATGACCGAGTCACCATACAATCACACAATCAGAATCAGAAAGCATGGAAACAAATCCCACAGTCTAACATGTCCACACCAGCCAGATATCATTACATAATCTAGTCCCATCACCCAACATTTAGCCGGTATTCCTCTGAATCCTTCCTATTCATATACCCATCCAGATGCCTTTTAAATGTTGTAATTGTCCAGCATCTACCACTTCCTCTGGCAGCTCATTCATACACACACCATCCTCTGGGTGAAAAAGTTGCTCCTGAGTGAAATCGTTCCCTTCTCACCTTAAACCTATGTTGTTCTAGACTCTGACCCCGCCCCCCCAGTGGAAAAGACCATGTCTATTTATCCTATCCATGTCCCTCACGGTTTTATAATCTTTTATGAGGTCACCCCCCTCAGCCTCCAACACTCTGGGAAAACAGCTCCACTCTATTCAGCCTCTCCCTATAGTTCAAACACACTAACCCTGGCAACATCCTCGAAATTCTTTTCTGAACACTTCAAATTTCATAGCATCCTTCCTCTAGCCAGGGAGAACAGAACTGCATGCAGTATTCCAAAAGTGTCCTAACCAATGTCCTGTACAGCCGCAACATGACATCCCAATTCCTGTACTCAATGCATTGACCAATAAAGGAAAGCATACCAAACATCTTCTTCACCATCCTACTTACCTGCAACTCCACCTTCAAGGAGCTATGGACCTGTACTCCAAGGTCTCTTTGTTCAGCAACACTCCCTAGGACCTTACTATTAAGTGTAAAAGTCTTGCTCTGATTCGGCTTTCCAAAATGCAGCACCTCACATTTCTCTAAAATAAACTCCATCTGCCACTTCTCGGCCCATAGGCCCATCTGGTCCAGAAACCATTGTAATCTGAGGTAACCTTCTTCGCTGTCCACTACACCCCCAATTTTGGTGTCATCTGCAAACTTACTAACCGTACCTCCTATGTTCACATCCAAATCATTTATATCCTTTCTCCTGTGTCTGGTTCCATCTCAACTCTGTGACTCCCACATACAAGAACTGAAATTGCTGGAAAAGCTCAGCAGGAGAGTCAGATATATTAGGGGCATTTAAGAGACTCTTGCACAAGCACATGGATGATAGTACAATGAAGGGTATATCAGTTCATCTGATCTTAGAGAAGGATAAAAGGTTGGCCGAAGGGCCTGGACTGTGCTGTTCTGTTCTATGTTCTAAGGTTTGGCAACATTTGTGGAAAGGTCACTCGACCAGAAAGTTAAGGCTGATTTCTCCCCACAGTTGCTGCCAAATCTCAGTTTTTCCAGCAATTGCAGTTTTTGTTTTGATTTGCAGCATCTGCAGTTCTTTCGGCCATGTTTAATTAGCAGGCACGCTCCCTCCCTGTCCTTCAGTAAGTGCCCTGCCTCTATTGTTGGCTTGGACTGAGGAACTGTCCACTTTCTCAGAATTAAAAGTACCATCAAATTCTACAATTATCGAGTCATGAAGTTAGAGAGATGTACAGCATGAAACAAATCCTTTGGTCCAATTCGTCCATGCTGACCAGATGCCCTCACCTAATCTTGTTCCATTTGCCAGCACTCGGCCCATATCTTTATAAACCTTTCCTAGTCATATACCCATCCAGATGCCGTTCAAATGTTGTAATTGTACCAGCCTCCACCATTTTCTCTGGCAGCTCATTCCATACACACACCACCCTCTGGGTGAAAAAGTTGCCCCTTAGGTCCCTTTTAAATCTTTCCTCTCTCACCCTATACCGATGCCCTCTAGTTCTGGACTCTCCCACCCCACACCCTCACCTCCCCCCCGAATTCCACCAAGGAAAAGGCCTGCAGAGGTTTGCAGAGGAACAGCAAGTGTGCTGTCCTGAGGAAGGAAACAGGAGGCCTCGGGGCCAAAGCAGAGGCAAATAGGAATCCAGCTGCAAATGTGTTGCTGGTCAAAGCACAGCAGGCCAGGCAGCATCTCAGGAATAGAGAATTCGACGTTTCGAGCATAAGCCCTTCCTCAGGAATAAGAGAGAGAGAGCCAAGCAGGCTAAGATAAAAGGTGGGGAGGAGGGACTGGGGGGAGGGGCGATGGAGATGTGATAGGTGGAAGGAGGTCAAGGTGAGGGTGATAGGCCGGAGTGGGGTGGGGGCGGAGAGGTCAGGAAGAGGATTGCAGTTTAGGAGGGCGGTGCTGAGTTGAGGGAACCGACTGAGACAAGGTGGGGGGAGGGGAAATGAGGAAACTGGAGAAATCTGAATTCATACCTTGTGGTTGGAGGGTTCCCAGGCGGAAGATGAGGCGCTCCTCCTCCAGCCGTCGTGTGGTTGTGTTCTGCCGGTGGAGGAGTCCAAGGACCTGCATGTCCTCGGTGGAGTGGGAGGGAGAGTTAAAGTGTTGAGCCACGGGGTGATTGGGTTGGTTGGTTCGGGCGGCCCGGAGGTGTTCTCTGAAGCGTTCCGCAAGTAAGCGGCCTGTCTCCCCAATATAGAGGAGGCCACATCGGGTGCAGCGGATGCAATAGATGATGTGTGTGGAGGTACAGGTGAACTTGTGGCGGATATGGAAGGATCCCTTGGGGCCTTGGAGGGAAGTGAGAGCGGAGGTGTGGGCGCAAGTTTTACATTTCCTGCGGTTGCAGGGGAAGGTGCCGGGGGTGGAGGTTGGGTTGGTGGGGGGTGTGGATCTGACGAGGGAGTCACGAAGGGAGTGGTCCTTGCGGAACGCTGATAGGGGAGGGGAGGGAAATATATCCTTGGTGGTGGGGTCCGTTTGGAGGTGGCGGAAATGGCGGCGGATGATACGTTGTATGCGGAGGTTGGTGGGGTGGTAGGTGAGAACCAGTGGGGTTCTGTCTTGATGGCGGTTGGAGGAGCGGGGCTCAAGGGCGGAGGAGCGGGAAGTGGAGGAGATGCGGTGGAGGGCATCGTCGATCACGTCTGGGGGGAATCTGCGGTCCTTGAAGAAGGAGGCCATCTGGGCTGTGCGGTGTTGGAATTGGTCCTCCTGGGAGCAGATGCGGCGGAGACGAAGGAATTGGGAATATGGGATGGCGTTTTTACAGGGGGCAGGGTGGGAGGAGGTGTAGTCTAGGTAGCTGTGGGAGTCAGTCGGTTTATAATAGATGTCTGTGTTGAGTCGGTCGCCCGAGATAGAAATGGAAAGGTCTAGGAAGGGGAGGGAGGAGTCTGAGACAGTCCAGGTGAATTTCAGGTCGGGATGGAAGGTGTTAGTAAAGTTGATGAACTGTTCAACCTCCTCGTGGGAGCACGAGGCAGCGCCGATACAGTCATCGATGTAGCGGAGGAAAAGGTGGGGGGTGGTGCCAGTGTAGTTGCGGAAGATGAACTGCTCCACATATCCTACGAAGAGGCAGGCATAGCTGGAGCCCATGCGGGTGCCCATGGCAACTCCTTTAGTTTGGAGGAAGTGGGAGGATTGAAAAGAGAAGTTATTCAGGGTGAGGACCAGTTCAGTCAGTCGAAGGAGGGTGTCAGTGGAAGGGTACTGGTTGGTGCGGCGGGAAAGGAAGAAGCGGAGGGCTTTGAGTCCTTCGTGATGGGGGATGGAGGTGTACAGGGACTGGATGTCCATAGTGAAAATAAGGCGTTGGGGACCGGGGAAGCGAAAATCCTGGAAGAGGTGGAGGGCGTGGGTGGTGTCCCGAACGTAGGTGGGGAGTTCTTGGACTAAAGGGGACAGGACCGTGTCGAGGTATTGGGAGATGAGTTCGGTGGGGCAGGAGCAGGCTGAGACAATGGGTCGGCCGGGGCAGGCAGGTTTGTGGATTTTGGGCAGGAGGTAGAAACGGGCGGTGCGGGGTTGTGGGACTATGAGGTTGGAGGCGGTGGATGGGAGATCCCCTGAGGTGATGAGGTCCTGGATGGTCTGGGAGATGATGGTATGGTGGTGGGAGGTGGGGTCGTGGTCAAGGGGGCGATAAGAGGAGGCGTCCGCGAGCTGGCGTTTGGCTTCAGCGGTGTACAGGTCAGTGCGCCAAACTACCACCGCGCCTCCCTTGTCTGCGGGTTTGATGGTGAGGTTGGGATTGGAGCGGAGGGAGTGGAGGGCTGCACGTTCTGAGGGTGAGAGGTTGGAGTGGGTGAGAGGGGTGGACAGGTTGAGTCGGTTAATGTCACGGCGGCAGTTGGCTATAAAGAGGCCGAGGGCGGGTAGGAGGCCAGCACGGGGTGTCCAGGTGGATGGGGTGTGTTGGAGGCGGGAGAAGGGGTCGTCAGAGGGTGGGCGGGAGTCTTGGTTGTGAAAGTAGGCACGGAGGCGAAGGCGGCGGAAGAATTGTTCAATATCTCGCCGCGTGTTGAACTCATTAATCTGAGGGCGTAGGGGAATGAAGGTGAGGCCCCTGCTGAGGACTGATCTTTCATCCTCAGAGAGGGGGAGATCTGGAGGGTGAATCCAACCCAGAGAAGGACATTTGAGAGAGCAACAAACACGCAAGTCTTCATTTGGTAAAACTTCAGTGTTGCTGCAAGTCTGTCATCCATTCATCAAGACATTTATGTTTGTTCTATTTATTCATGGATGAGGGCACTGTTGGCTGGGCCCAGCATTTATTGCCCGTCCCTAGTTGCCCATTGAGAAGGTGGGGGTGAGCTGCCTTCTTTAACCGTTGCAGTCCATGTGCAGTAGGTTGACCCACAATGCCCTTAGGGAGGGAATTCCAGGATTTTGACCTCATTACACTGAAGGAACGGTGTTAATGATGAGGACATAAATGACAAAAGGACTGGTGTGGGGGACTTGGTGTTGGACTGGGGTGGACAAGATCAGAAGTCAGATGACACTAGATTATAGTCTGATAGGTTTATTTGAAATCACAAGCTTTCGGCGCGCTGCCCTTTCTTCAGGTGAAGCAAAGAGAGGCGCACAGGTACAGAATTTATAGGCTGATAGATCAAAAGATCATATAAATGATGTCGGTTGAGTGTTGACAGACTGAGTAATAGGTCTCTGCAGATGATCAAAAGTGTCAGACAGTGAGAGTAAAGTGTCAACAACTGAACAGTAACTGAAGGGATGACCTACAATCTGATTAAATAAGGCAGAGAGATAACTATTTTTAAAAATTAAAAGTAAGGTGGTACTGGAGACAAACCAAATGGCTGGAATAACATGATAGTTATAAGAGTTGCATGCTGAGGGATTAACCAAAGGATCAAGTAACTAAAACTGTACAAACTAATTAAGATAGAGAGGTCATAACAAGTTATGAAGGTGATGGTGTCAAAACAGGGCAGTAAGGAAGATTTTACAGATACAGCAGGGTGGTGAGGTTACATGTAGCATGATATGGATCCAAGATCATGGGTACGGACTGATGGCTCAGAACCAAGCCAGGTGATAATGAGACAGGTCTATAGACACAGAGAGGTGGGGCCAGAGGAGATGGAAATCGTCTGTGCTGACTAGCAGGAAACAGAAAAACCCAGTAAAACGGAGAGTTTGGCTGTTCGCTAAGAATGTCATGGGAAAAAAGAAATGGATGTATGAACAAACAACTCCACACCAATCTGTTTTTCTCAAACAAATATTGCATGTTACAATATAACATACAACGCAATGTTGTGAAATAATTGTAAAATTTATTATTTTTATTGTAAAGGTGTTCCCAGCACTTCTGTTTTATTTCAGAAAAGTAGAGTTTCTATGGGATCAAGACATCACAGAGAATCTCACAACAAGAAGTGTTTTTCAAATCATACCTCTGTTGTCATTTCAAGAAATAGCTGCCAGTTCAGTCCAGTGAAACAACCACACACAACCTCATCACCTCAGGAGATCTTCCACTCACAGCTTCCAACCTCATAGTCCGGGAACCCCACACCGCCCGATTCTACCTCCTTCCCAAAATCCATAAGCCTGACCACCCTGGCCAACCCATTGTCTCAGCATGCTCCTGCTCCACCGAACTCATCTCTACCTACTTCAACACTGTCCTATCCCCCCTAGTCCAGGAACTCCCCACATATGTTCGAGACACCACCCACGCCCTTCACCTCCTCCAAGACTTCAGTTTCCCCGGCCCCCAATGCCTCATCTTCACCATGGACATTCAGTCCCTCTACACCCCATCCTCCATGACCAGGGCCACCAAGGCCTCAGTTTCTTCCTCTCCTGACGTCCCCACCAGTACCCTGCCAGTGACATTCTGATTCATTTGGCTGAACTGGTCCTCACCCTCAACAATTCCTCCTTCGAATCCTCTCACTTCCTCCAGACCAAAGGGGTAGCAATGGGCACCTATATGGGTCCCAGCTATGCCAGTCGCTATGTTGGCTACGTAGCACAGTCCATCTTCCATAGTTATACTGGCACCACTCCCCACCTCTTCCTCCGCTACATTGATGACTGCATCTGTTCCATCTCGTGCACCCACGAGGAGGTTGAGCAGTTCATCAACTTCACCAACACATTCCATCCCGACCTTAAATTCACCTGGACCATCTCTGACACCTACCTCCCCTTCCTGGGTCTCTCCATCTCCATCAACGACAACCAACTCAACTCAACACTGACATTTTTTACAAACCCACGAACTCCCACAGCTACCTGGATTACTCCTCTTCCCACCCTACCTCCTGCAAAACTGCTATCCTGTATTCCCAATTCCTCTGCCTCCACCGTATCTGCTCCCAGGAGGACCAGTTCCACCATAGAACACAGCAGATGGCCTCCTTCTTTAAAGACCATAATTTCGCCCCCCCCCCCCCCCGTGGTTGAAGATGCCCTCCAATACATCTCATCCACGTTCTGCACCTCCACCCTCAAACCCCACCCCTCCAACTGTCACAAGGACAGAACCCCCCTCCCCGCCACCCCGTCAACCTTCGTATAAACCGCATCATCCGCTGACATTTCTGCCACTTCCAAACAGACCCCACCACCAGGGATATATTTCCCTCCCCACCCCTGTCCGCTTTGTGCAAAGACCGTTCCCTCCGTGACTTCCTGGTCAGGTCCATGTCCCCCCTACAACCCACCCTCCCATCCTGGCACCTTCCCCTGCTACTGCAGGAACTGTAAAACCTGCGCCCGCACCTCCTCTCTCACCTCCATCCAAGGCCCTAAAGGAGCCTTCCACATCCACCAATATCATTTATTGTATCCGTTGCTTCCGATACAGTCTCCTCTACATTGGAGTGATTGGACGCCTCCTAGCAGAGTGCTTTAGGGAACATCTCAGGGACACCCGCACCAATTAACCCCACCGGCCCGTGGCCAAATGTTTCAACTCCCCCTCCCACTCTGCTGAGGACATGCAGGTCCTGGGCCTCCTTCACCGCCGCTCCCTCACCATCCGACGCCTGGAGGGAGAACGTCTCATCTTCCGCCTCGGAACACTTCAACCCCAGGGCATCAATGTGGACTTCACCAGTTTCCTCATTTCCCCTTCCTCCACCTTACCCCAGTTCTAACCTTCCAATTCAGCACCATCCTCATGACCTGTCCCACATGCCAATCTCCTTTCTCACCTATCCGCCCCACCCTCCTCTCTGACCTATCACCTCCATTCCCACCCCCATTCTCCTATTGTACTCTTTGCTAGTTCTCCCTAGCCGCCCCCCCCCCCCCCCCCCCCCGCTCCCATTTATCTCTCCAACCCAGAGGCTCCCAGCCTCATCTCTGATGTAGGGCTCCTGCCTGAAACATCGATTTTCCTGCTTCTCGGATGCTGCCTGACCTGCTGTGCTTTTCCAGCACCACTCTAATCTTGATTCTAATCTCCAGCGTCTGCAATCCTCACTTTCACCCAGTCCAGCGAATTCCCAGGAATAGCCAGACAATGTTGGTTCAAGGATAAATAGTGGCCAGAGATAATTCCTCCTTGAATAGCATCACATCCGCCTGAGAGGGAATATGTATCAATGTTTTAACGTCTCCCATGAGACGGGGCACTTGATGAAAGTGTAGGGCTTCCCAGGCTACGTTGCAGCATCGAGTTGATGTGCTGTCCTACAATCTAGTGATTCAGAGATGAACACGCTCACCACTAAGTTTCAATTCATTGACATCCTGAGGCAAATTACTTTCAGCTCTTGCATCTGCAGTAACATGGTTTAGTGGCAACACTGACCCATTTTTGACACTTAACACAAAGGAAGTCTCACACTTATCTGTTATCATTCACAGCTACAGGATGCCCTAAAGCAAATTACAGCCAAATATGTACTTTTTGAGTGTAATCACTCATGTGATGTAGGAAATGCAATAGACAACTTATGCGCAGCAAGATCCCACAGAGACCAATCTGACAAAGGGCAGGTAATCTGTCTGGTACTGAGGGATAAATATTGTCCAGGAGGTTAGGGACTGCTATTCTTCAAAACAATGCCATGATGATTTTATTTTTAAATGTCCACTTGATGGGGGGAAAGTGGTTTTTTGCTCAACTTCCACATCTGAAAGAGAGATGCAACACTCTGCAAGGATCAGACTTAATTGTCAGCCGTGACTTTGAAGGTCAAACCCTGTAATAAGACTTGAAACTATAGCTGCCTGTTTCAGAGATGAGAGAGTTCCTAACTGAACCCCAGCCAATCCCTTAAAGAGAAGTGAGCTCGATTGCAGTGTCATAATCACTGACCTGGACATGACCCGCTAACAGGCTACAGCAACAGGATAAACCCTAAAGGAGTGTATGATTTGGAGGTGCCAGTGTTGGACTGGGGTGGACAAAGTTAAAATTCACACACCACTAGGTTAGAGTCCAACTAGTTTATTTGAAAGCACTAGCTTTTGGAGCGCTGCTCCTTCATCAGGTGGTTATGGCTACACAAGAAGTACAGAAAGAGAAATTAAAAATGAGTTTTTTTTATCCCCCAAAGGGAGAACTAATTCATTGAATTGAATTTATTGTCACATGTACCGGGAGGGGGGATTGAGTCCAGTGTGAGGGGGAGATTGAGTCCAGTGTGGGGGAGAGATTGAGTCCAGTGGTGGGGGGGGGGGGAGATTGAGTCCAGTGTAGGGGGGGGGGGAGGTTGAGTCCTGTGTTGGGGGGAGAGATTGAGTCCTGTGAGTGGTGGGGTGGGGGGAGATTGAGTCCAGTGTTGGCATGGGAGATTAGATCCAATGGGGAGGGGGGGAGATTGAGTCCAGTGTGGGGGGGAGATTGAGTCCAATGGGGGAGGGGATTGAGTCCAGTGTGGGGGGGAGATTGAGTCCAGTGTGGGGGGGAGATTGAGTCCAATGGGGGAGGTGATTGAGTCCAGTGTGGGGGGGAGATTGAGTCCAGTGTGGGGGGGAGATTGAGTCCAATGGGGGAGGGGATTGAGTCCAGTGTGGGGGGGAGGGGGGGATGGTGGCCTAATCTTGAATGTGGGCATTGAGCCCAATATGGGGCAGGGGTAGCAGGTCCAGTGAGGAGGGGGTTGAGATTGGTGTTGGGGGAGATCAAGTCCAGCACTGAGGAGAACCAGCCTTGTATGGGGTGGGGGGGAGGTGAGCCAAACATGGTGGGGGTAATCGAGTCCAGTGTGGGGGGGGGGAGAGGGGGGGAGCCTGGTGGAATTGAGTTGAAAGTGTGAAGATAATAGATCAGAGAGGAGCGTGGGGCAGATAGATGGGAAAGGTCAGGAGGGCAGTGCCGGGTAGGAAGCTTGGGACTGCGATAATGTCCGGGGAGGGGAAATGAGGAAGCTGTTGAACTCCACATTTATCCCATGTGGTTTCAAGGTCCCAAGGCAGAACATGAGGCTTTCTTCCTCCAGGTGTCGAATGTAACGGTTTGTCGGTGGAGAACACCCAGGACCTGCGTGTCCTTGGCGGAGTGGGAGGGGGAGTTGAAGTGTTCAGCCCCGGGGCGGTGGGGTTGGTGGGTTCGGGTGTCCCAAAGATGTTCTCTGAAATGATCCACAAGTTGGCGTCCTGTCTTCCCAAGGTAGAGGACACCACATCAGATACATTAATGACATTGGTGGAAGTACAGGTAACTTTCTGTCAGATGGTTAAGGATCCATTGGTGCCTTGGATGGAGGTGAGGGGAGTGGTGTGGGCGCAGGTGTTGCACTTCCTGCGGTAGCAGTGGAAGGTGCCAGGCGTGGGGTGTGGGCTAGTGGGGGTTTGGACCTGACGAGGGATTGTGGAGGGAATGGTCTCTCCAGAATGCTGATAGGGGTAGGGAGGGAAATATATCCCTGGTGATGGGGTCTGTTTGGAGGTGGTGGAAGTGGCAGAGGATGATGTGTTGTATGAGGAGCTTAGTGGGGTGGAAGGTGAGGATGGGGGGGGGGTTTGGTCCTTGTTGCGTTGGGAGGGGTGGGGTTCAAGGACAGTAGTGTGGGAAGTGGAGGAGATGCGCTGGAAGGTATCGTTAACCATGTGGGAAGGGAAATTGCGGAGATGGAAGAAGGAGGCCATCTGGGACTTTCTGAGGTGGAATTGTTCATCCTGGGAACAGATTCAGAGGAGGTGGAGGAATTGGGAATAAGGGATGGCATTTTTTATAGGAGGTAGAGTGGGAGGATGTGTAGTCTAGGTAGCTGTGGGAGTTGGTGGGCTTGTAGTAGATGTCTGTGGTTAGTTGGTCGCCAGAGATGGAGATGGAGAGTTCCAGGAAGGGGAGGGAGGTGTCTGAGATAGTCCAAGTGAAGTTTAGATTGGGGTGAAAGGTGTTGGTGAAGTTGATGAACTGTTCAACCTCCTCATGTGAGCATGAGGTAGCGCCGATACAGTCAACGATGTAGCAGAGTAACAGGTGAGGGGTGGAATCAAGTCCAGTGTTGGGGGGACAGAGTTCAGTGGTGGGGGAATCGAGTCCAGTGTTGGGGGAATTGAGTCCAGTGTGTGGGGTAGGGGAGGGGAGTGGAGGGGGAGGGTGGTGCGGTGGAATCGAGTCCAGTGTGGGAGGTGGAATCAGGTCCTTGTGGGACAGCTTCTTGCTGGTGTCGCACTCGATCCAGGCCCATGGCCTAGCTGTGAAGAAGGACTGTAATTTTGAAGTTCTTAACTTTATTTCTACATTTTTCTATTTTGTACCTAAATGGCGCCAGGCATGGGGACTTTGTCCACTTTTCACTGTACTCCTGTATCCCTGTACCTGAGTACACGTCACAATAAACCCTCAATCTAATCCTAACTATTTAATATTGTTGAAAGAGATGCATATCACCAGGTGTGGATTAAATAGGTCCCAGATTTTTAGGAGACAGTGAGGACTGCAGATGCTGGAGATCCCAGTCGGGATGTGCTGCTGGAAAAGCACAGCAGGTCAGGCATCATCTGAGGAGCAGGAAAATAGATATTTTGTCCTCATGAAGGGCTTATGCCCAAAACGTCAATTTTCCTGCTCCTCAGATGCTGCCTGACCTGCTTTGCTTTTCCTGCAGCACATACCCCAGACTATTTTGAGGTACACAAATAGGAGGCTGGAGGAACACAGCAAACCAGGCAGCATCAGGAGGTGGAGAATTCAATGTTAAAGGTATAACATTTGTTCAGGTTTCACCCTGCCTTCTCCACCTGCTGGTGCTGCCTGCCTTGCTGTGTTCTTCCAACCTCCTGCCTGTCTACCTTGGATTCCAGCATCTGCAGGTTTTTTTTGTCTCCAGTCCCAAACTATTTAGAGGCAGAAAGGGAAGAAACAGGGAGGCACTAGGCATCATTTTCTGACCTTTTGCGGTTAGTCTGGTGTCAAAGAACTGGAGGACTTTAGAATGAGCTGTCAGAGGAAGTGGTGGAGGATGGTATAACTTCAACATTTAAATGCAGAGGAAGGGTTTAGAGGGTTATGGGCCAACTGCTGGCAAATGGGACTGGATTAGTTTAGGATATCTCGTTGGCGTGGACGAGTTGGACTGAAAGGTCTGTTTCCTTGCTGTGCTGCTCTATGACTCTATGACCCCTAATGTTGTACCATTGTTTAAACAAAGCAGGAAAAGGTAGCTCTAACAATTAGTCAGCCTAACCCCCAGAGGTGAGAAAAGCATTGCAGAAACTTCTGAGAGCTGATAAAAATAACCACCATTTAGAGAGACATGGATTAGTCAGTGGTGGATTTCTTCAGCTGAAAATGTGTTGTTGGAAAAGCACAGCAGGTCAGGCAGCATCCAAGGAGCAGGAGAATCAACGTTTCGGGCATAAGCCCCTCATCAGGAATGAGGAAAGTGTGTCCAGCAGGCTAAGATAAAAGGTAGGGAGGAGGGACTTAGGGGAGGGGCATTGGAGATGCGATAGGTGGAAGGAGGTTAAGGTGAGGGTGCTAGGCCGGAGTGGGGTGGGGGTGGAGAGGTCAGGAAGAAGGTTGCAGGTTAGGAAGGTGGTGCTGAGTTCGAGGGACTTGACTGAGACAAGGTGGGGGGAGGGGAAATGAGGAAACTGGAGAAATCTGAGTTCATCCCTTGTGGTTGGAGGGTTCCTAGGCGGAAGATGAGGCAATCTTCCTCCAGCCGTCGTGTTGCTATGGTCTGGCGATGGAGGAGTCCAAGAACCTGCATGGGAGGGGGAGTTGAAGTGTTGAGCCACGGGGTGGTTGGGTTGGTTGGTCCGAGTGTCCCAGAGGTGTTCTCTGAAACGTTCTGCAAGTAGGCGGCCTGTCTCCCCAATATAGAGGAGGCCACATCGGGTGCAGGCAAGGTTTTAATCTGAAAAACTTAAAGCAATTTTTTGAGGAACCAATTATAAAGGGTTGAAAGGGTTAATGTTGAGGAACGCATTAAGCACAGCCCAGTATAATGAAGAAACATGTACTCTTCAGAGACAGGAAAATAGTTTTGCATCTTGAAGTGATCTGGTTTATTATCTCCCCAGATAATTATCAACCTGAGTGAGACTCGGCAATATGGCGGCTCAGTGGTTATCACTCAATTACCCTACATTTACCCCTGACCTGCACATCCTTGAACACAATGGACAATTTAACACAGCTAATTCACTGAACCTGTACATCTTTGGATTACGGGAGGAAACCAGCGTACCCACAAGAAGTCCACCCCGACATGGGGAGAAGGCACAAACTCCACACAGATAGTTGCCTGAGGCTGGAATTGAACCCAAGTCCTGGGGGCTGTGAGGCAACAGTACTAACACTGAGCCACTATGGCTCCAAGCTTGGGCCTGGGTGGATGCGAGTTGGAGGGTCAGTGCAGACGCTGTGGGCTGAATGACTCTTTCTGAACTGTACGGATTCTATGATTTAAAAAATGAGTGGATGTTGTGTACATAAATTTTCAGAAGGCTTTTGATGATGTCCAGGAGATTAGTAGCTAACATTAGAGTGCATAGATTTGGGGGGATGTTCTAGTAAGGATTGAGAGTTGGTTAATTGAAAACTCAGAGTAGATATAAATGAGTCATTCTCAGCATGGCAAGTTGTTACTCATGGGATAGCAGTCTCCATGTTTAACACCACTGCCCTTGAACCCCACCCCTCCCTCCCAATGCAACAAGGACAGTACCTCCCCCCCCCCGGTCCTCACCTTCCACCCCACCAACCTTTGCATACGTCGCATCATCCTCCGCCACCTCCAAACAGACCCCACCACTGGAGATAGATTTCCCTCCCCACCCCTAAGGCGTTCTGGAGAGACCATTCCCTCCGTGATTCCCTTGTCAGGTCCACGCCCTCCAGCAGCCCACACCCCGCTCCCGGCACCTTCTCCTGCCACTGCAGGAAGTGTAAACACTGTGCCCACACCACTCCCCTCACCTCCGTCCAAGGCTCCATGGGATCCTTCTACATCCATCAGGAGTTTACCTGTACCTCTACCAATGTCATCTATATCTCTGGGACACCCACGCCCACCAATCCCACCAACCCGTGGCTGAACATTTCAACTCCCCCTCCCACTCCGTCAAGGACATGCATGTCCTGGGCCTCCTCCATCGCCAAACTGTTACCATCCGAAGCCTGGAGGAAGAAAGCCTCATCTTCCGCCTTGGGACCCTGCAACCACACAGGATCAATGTGAATTTCAACAGCTTCCTCATTTCCCCTCCCCCTCACATTATCCCAGTCCCAAGGCTCCAACTCGGCACCACCCTCCTGACCTGTCCATCACCTTTCCCATCTATGCACTCCACCTCGCCCCCCCCCCCCCAACCTATCACTTTCTCAGCCATCTTCCCCCCAATCCCACCCTTTCCCATTTATCTCTCAGCGCCCCCCCCCCCCCAGCCCACATACCTCATTCCTGATGAAGGGCTTATGCCCAAAACGTCAATTCTCCTGTTCAACGGATGCTGCCTGACCTGCTGTGCTTTTCCAGCAGCACACTCTCAACTCTATTACTAGTGGGATGCCAAAGGGATCAGTGCTCAATTCACAGCTATTCAAACTCTATCCCAGTAATCCAGGAATGGGAGCTACAGGTTTCCTGCTGCTACAAAGATAGGAATGTAAAATGTGAGGAGAATACAAGGAGCTAGACAGGCTAAATGAATGGCTAGAACATGACGGATAAACTACAACGTAATCTTGGAGGTGATCTCATTGAAATTTATGACATGGAGGTGCTGGTGATGGACTAGGTCAGAAGTCACACGACACAAGTCCAACCGTTAAAAATCACACAACACTTGATTATAGTTCAACAGCTTTAATTGAAAGCACTAACTTTCGGAGCGCCGCTCCTTCAGCAGCTGGTTGTGAAGTACACAACTGTAAGACAGAATCTATAGCAAAAGTTTACAGTGTGATATAACTGAAATTATACATTAAAAAATACCTTGATTGTTTGTTAAGTCTCTCATCTGTTAGAATGACCATGTTAGTTTTACTTCTTTCATATGTAAATCACAAAACGTTTTTTAAAAGTTACATTCTCAGATTAAACATTTTTTAAAAGGTTTTGCGGTTTACATATGAAAGAAGTAAAACTAACATGATCATCTTAACAAATGAAAGACATAACAAACAATCAAGGTATTTTTCAACGTATAATTTCAGTTACATCACACTGTAAACTTTTGCTATAAATTCTGTGTCTTACAGTTGTGTCCTCACAACCACCTGCTGAAGGAGCAGCGCTCCGAAAGCAAGTGCTTTCAATTAAACCTGTTGGACTATAACCTGGTGTTGTGTAATTTTTAACTTTGCTCACCCCAGTCCAACACCGGCATCTCCAACTCGTAGTCCAACAGGTTTATCTGAAGTCACAAGCTTTCAGGGCGCTGCTCCTTTGTCAGCTGCACTGTAAATAAACCTGTTGGTCTATAACCTGGTGTCATGTTGACGTCTGTTGTTGAAACTTATACATTGCTTACAAGGTGTAACAGGTTGGATTTATATAGTATGTTTCCCCCAGTGACTCTAGACCCAAGGCATTTTTCTTAAAATTCATTCACAGGAGACCTGAGTGTCGCTGCTTAAGTGAACATTTATTGCCCATCCCGAATTGTCCAGAGGGCAGTTAAGAATCAACCACATTGCTGTGGGTTGGGACTGAGATGTAGGCCTGATCAGGCCTAAAGGACATTAGATGGGCTTTCCCCCAATAATCAGCAATATTTCCATGGTCATCGTTAGTCTTTTAATTCCTGATGGTTTTTTGAATTCAAATTTCACCATCAGCCATGGCAGGATTCAAACCTGCCAGAACATTATCTGGCTCTCTGTAGGAATGGTTCAGTGATATCACGGGGCTGTTACCTCCCTAACATAGAGATGTACAACATAGAAACAGACCCTTCGGTCCAACCTGTCCATGCCGACCAGATATTCTCAACTAATCTAGTCCCACCTGCCAGCACACGGCCCATATCCCTCCAAACCCTTCCTATTCATATCCCCATCCAAATGCCTCTTAAATATTGCAATTGTACCAGCCTTCACCACTTCCTCTGGCAGCTCATTCCATACACATACCACCCTCTGTGTGAAAAAGTTGCCCCTTAGGTCTCTTTTATACCTTTCCCCTCTCACCTTAAACCGATGCCCTCTAGTTTTGGACTGCCCCACTCTGGGAATAGACCTTGTCTACTTACCCTATCCATGCCCCTCTTGCTTTTATAAACCTCTATTATGTCACCCCTCAGCCTCCCACGCTGCAAGGAAAACAGACCCGGCCAATTCAGCCTCTCCCAATAGTTCAAACGCACCAACCCTGGCATTAGAGCTGAAAATGTGTTGCTGGAAAAGTGCAGCAGGTCAGGCAGCATCCAAGGAACAGGAAATTCGATGTTTCGGGCATAAGCCCTTCATCAGGCATTATCCTTGTAAGTCTTTTCTGAACCCTTTCAAGTTTCACAACATCCTTGAATGCAGTATTCTAAAGTGGCCTAACCAATGTCCTGTACAGCTGCAACATGACCTCCCAATTGCTAAACTCAATGCACTGATCAACAAAGGCAAGCATACCAAATGCCTTCTTCACCATCCTATCCTGTAACTCCACTTGCAAGGAGCTATGAACCTGCATTCACATCGTCTCAGGATAAGGTACTGGCCATTTAAGACTGATGTGGAGGTGCCTGTGTTGGACTGGGATGGACAAAGTTAAAATCAGCACAACACAAGGTTACGATCCAATAGGTTTTGTTTGGAATTGAGAGTGTGGTGCTGGAAAAGCACAGCAGGTCAGGCAGCATCCGAGGAGCAGGAGAATCGACATTTCAGGCACAAGCCTGAATTTTCTGATGAAAGACTTTTGCCCGAAACATCGATTTTCCTGCTTCTCGGATGTTTCCTGACCTTGCTGTGCTTTTCCCGCACCATTCTAATCTAGAATTTAGAGAAGAAGGCAATTGGGATGTTAAATGATGACCTCTGAGATGACACTGTAAATGAGTAACCTGCCTCTCTGAACGCAAACATACCAAGTAGCATTAATAACTTCAACAAAGAAATAGTGGCTAAAAACAAATACATTTACGGGAGCGGTTGGTGTTGACCTTTGAGGACTGAGAAAGGCAAGAGGCACGATTTGTGAGCTGTTGATAATTTCATTGGTGTGAGGAACTGTAGTCATAGAGACATAGAGATATGCAGTACGGAAACAGACCCGCCGGTCCAACTTGTCCATGCCAACCACATATCCTAACCTAGCTGAAAATGTGTTGCTGGTTAAAGCACAGCAGGTCAGGCAGCATCCAAGGAACAGGAAATTCGACGTTTCGGGCCAGAGCCCTTCATCAGGAATCTTGAAGAAGGGCTCTGGCCTGAAACGTCGAATTTCCTGTTCCTTGGATGCTGCCTGGCCTGCTGTGCTTTAACCAGCAACACATTTTCAGCTCTGATCTCCAGCATCTGCAGACCTCACTTTTTACTCGACATATCCTAACCTAATCTAGTCCCATTTGTCAGCATCTAGCCCATACCCCTCTAAACCCTTCCTTTTTCAGATACCCATCCAGATGCCTTTAAAACCCAGACCCTGTGTAAATGTGGCACCATCCAAATCTCTAGGAGAAAGTGAGGACTGCAGATGCTGGAGATCAGAGTCAAGAGTGTGGTGCTGGAAAAGCACGGCAGGTCAGGCAGTATCCGATGAGCTAGAGAATCGACGTTTCGGGCATAAATCCTTCATCAGGAAATTCGGGCTGACGCTATCGCTCCAATTTCCTTTGGGTCCACAGATACTAATTGACTCTCGCTTCCAGCATCTGCAGTCCTTACTGTCTCACACTCAGACTTAGGTTGCCTGCAGTTTGGAGAGTCATAGAGCGAGGGAGGGAGAGTTCAGTCACTGTTGCCCTGATTTTATTTTGTTATCAAAAACCAGACTCGAATTCAGGAGCCCATATAAAAATTCAAGGACTGCAGATGCTGGAAATCTGAAGCAAAAGCAAGAACTAGTTTTGACAAAGAGTCAGTGTACTCAAAAAGTTAACTCTGTCTCTCCAGGGAGTTTCTCCACTGAGTTTTGGTTTTATTTCAGGAGATGCGTATTGTCTTTGCTAATACATGCACATACAGTGAAGCCTTACACCTTCGCTTTCCTTCCTCAGGATTGTTTCTCTTTGCTTCTAGAGGAGCAAGAAAGAGTTTGTGTTACACTAATGTTCACCCACAGCCTCAGGATGGGGTGAACAGCTTTAAAGTTGACAAAGTATTTTCCGAGCGTCCTTAGGAAAATGTAGCTGTCTGTTAGCGGGCAAGTAGCAAAGCAAGAACAGATCATCTGTCCCTGGCTCTTGCCGAGGTATAAATATTGGCAAGAGTCTTTGTGGAGAATTGGCCCGGCTGTTTGAGCAGTGTGGTGGGGAATGGCATCAACATCAACTTCACTTCTTTTCTCAACGCCCCTTCCCCCAATTTATCCCAGTCCCAACCCTCCAACTCAGCACTGCCCCGATGACCTGTCCTGCCTGTCCATCTTCCTTCCCATCTGTTCGCTCCACCCGCCTCACCAATCTATCATCATCACACCCCACCTACATCTACCTATCACCTTCCCTGCTACCTTGCCCCCAGCCCTCCTATTTATCTCTCAGCCCCCTTTCCCAACCCTCCACATTCCTGCTGAAGAGCTTATGCCTGAAACATCAATTCTCCTGCTCCTCAGATGCTGCCTGACCTGCTTTGCTTTTTCTGCGCCACACTTTTCGACTCTGACTCTCCAACATCTACCGTCCTTATTTTCTCTTCATACACCTGAGAGGAGAGATTGGGCTTTGAAAGTATTGTCTACTCTGAAAGATGGTACTGTCAACAGTGCAGCACTCCCTCAGTACTGCGCTGGCAGGGTAGTCTGGATTACGTACTCAGATAAATGGAGTGGGGCTGGTAGCCACAATTTTCTATCTGAGAAGTGAAAGAGTAATCACTGACCCTCACCTGGACCAACTTCACAAATGTATTATATCATTGAATTAATATTCTTTCTTTTGTGTAAAGAGTTTTCAGCACAATGCTGAAGATAAAGGCTGGTACACCCCTATCCATATCTCCCTTCCTGTCTGTCCATGGGGAGATAGAGATGAGTCGAAAAGTGTGGTACTGGAAAAGCACACAGGTCAATCAGCATTCAAGGATCAGGAGAGTCAACGTTTCAGGCATAAGCTCTTCATCAGGAATGTGGGGTGGGGGGGGGTGCTGAGAGGTAAATAGGAGGGTGGGGCTGGGGGGAGGTAGCTGGGAAGGCGATTGGTGGATGTAGATGGGCGAGTGATGGAGACAGGTCAGGGGGAGGGTGGAGCGGATAGATGGGAAGGAAGTTGGACAGGTCATGAGGGCAGTGCTGAGTTGGATGGTTGGATCCGAGATAAGGCGGGGGGAGGGGAAATGAGGAAACTGATGAAATCCACATTGATGCCATGGGTTGGAGGGTCCACCCTGTTCTTTGTCACAGACAAAAGAACTGCAGATGTTGGAATCCAAGGGAGACAAGCAGGAAGGTGGAAGGACACAGCAAGCCAGGCAGCACCAGGAGGTGGAGAAGTCAATGTTTCGGGTGTAACCTTTCTTCAGGTCCCAGAACATTGATTTCTCTACTTCCTGTTGCTGCCTGGCTTGCTGTGTTCCTCCAGACTCCTGTCAGCCTACTCAAATGCAGCTTTTTTTATCTTCAGTATTACTCAAAGTCCTTAGGGTTGTACAGGTACTGGCTAAAGTCGATCGTGCCCGGAATGTTCTTCTGAAAATTGGTCAGAATTCTCATTGCTAGCTTGGAATTCCCTCTGCTTTTTAAATATACTTGCTTTTGTAGGGGGAGGTTGCATCATTTTCATTTGGTTGTGTCACGGGGAGTGAGTTCGGAAGACTTCTCCCAATTCACAATTATTTGACTGTTATGTCTTAAGACAATACACTTTTGGAATCTCACGGGCAAGATTGCATCTTTAAATGTAGGTGAGATGGATTGAGTTGTGTGAGGTAGGTTGGCATCTGTCCGGCAGTAAATCCTCGTGGTTTAGTAGTTCAGTCCGAGGCACAGCCACATTGCTTTATCGAAATGAAGTGTCAAATGTTAGCACCTGTCGACTGAGAGAGACGACAGGTAGGAAGCCCCAAGCTGTACTGCAACGTCAAAAATGGAAGCCCTCTATGATGCTCAATGACTAGGTTTTACTGTCATGAGTACTCAAGTATAAGAGTACAGTGAAAAGAGTACAAAGTTGCCAGCCAACCCATCATCTTAGGTACAGAGGTAACTAGGTACAAAATCTTATGTAGAAAAAAATGTAAAAGTTTAAAATTCCAGTCCTACTTAGTACTGTAAAAAGCAGAAAAATAAGGGAAAACATTACAAGTTCAGCATTACAGTTCTTCTTCCGCCATGTGTCTGTAGATGCTCCATGCTGGGCTCTCCCCACCAGGGCTCATACTCCCCGCTGCAATGTGGTTTTATTAAAAAGAACATGGCCAATCATCTTTGTGTTGTTAAATTGACATTCAAAACCTTTCCCGCCACTCAACCCTAACTTTTCTCCCTGTCTCTCTCCGTAGGCCCAGATAGCCTGCTGATACTTCTGCAAGGAGACAGTGAGGACGGCAGATGCTGGAGATCAGAGTCGGGAGTGTGGTGCTGGAAAAGCACAGCCGGTCAGGCAGCATCCGAGGAGCAGGAGAGTCGATGTTTCGGGCATAAGCTCTTCATGAGGAATGAGGCCTGACCTGCTGTGCCTGTCCAGCACCACACTCTCAATTCTGATACGTCCACAAAGATACAGGGCTGGCCCCTTTCTCGTTGCCATGGCAACGAGGGAGCCATTTTGGAAATTGAAGTTCAGGTTTATCTATCAATCAGGAAATATTACAGACAGACACTGTGGTTTGGTCTTGGGTGCTCCAGCCAGAAACTGGGCAGGAAAAAGCAGGAAAAAGCAATTCCTGATCGCAAGGTTTGTGAAGGTTTGTAGCTCAGGTTGAGGTTTAGGGTGTAGGTTTGTTCGCTGAGTAGGTTTGATATCCAGACGTTACATTACCTGGCTAGGTAACATCATCAGTGGCAACCTCCAAGTGAAGTGAAGCTGTTGTCTCCTGCTTTCTATTTATATCTTTCTCCTGGATGGGGTTCCTGGGGTTTGTGGTGATGTAATTTCCTGTTCGTTTTCTGAGGGGTTGATAGATGGTATCTAGATCTATGTGTTTGTTTATGGCATTGCGGTTGGATTGCCAGGCCTCTAGGAATTCTCTGGCATGTCTTTGCTTAGCCTGTCTCAGGATAGATGTGTTGTCCCAGTCAAAATGGTGGTTTTTTTCATCCATGTGTAGGGCTACGAGGGAGAGAGGGTCGTGTCTTTTTGTGGCTAGCTGGTGTTCGTGTATCCTGGTGGCTAACTTTCTTCCTGTTTGTCCTACGTAGTGTTTGTGGCAGTCCTTGTATGGAATTTTATAGATGACGTTGGTTTTGTCCATGGATTGTACTGGGTCTTTTAAGTTTGCTAGTTTTTGTTTGAGAGTGTTGGTGGGTTTGTGTGCTACTAGGATTCCAAGGGGTCTCAGTAGTCTGGCTGTCATTTCTGAAACTTCTTTGATGTGTGGTAAGGTGGTCAGGGTTTCTGGCTGTGTTTGGTCTGCTTGTCGTGGTTTGTTCTTGAGGAATCTGCGCACTGTGTTTTTTGAGGATCTGCTCTTCTTGAATACATTGTATAGGTGGTTCTCCTCTGTTTTCCGAAGTTCGTCTGTGCTGCAGTATGTGGTGGCTCTTTGGAATAGTGTTCCACAAACACTACGTAGGACAAACAGGAAGAAAGTTAGCCACCAGGATACACGAACACCAGCTAGTCACAAAAAGACACAACCCCCTCTCCCTCATAGCCCTACACACGGATGAAAAAAGCCACCATTTCGACTGGGACAACACATCTATCCTGGGACAGGCTAAGCAAAGACATGCCAGAGACTTCCTAGAGGCCTGGCACTCCAACCACAACGCCATAAACAAACACATAGATCTAGATACCATCTATCAACCCCTCAGAAAACAAACAGGAAATGACATCACCACAAACCCCAGGAACCCCATCCAGGACAAACATATAAATAGAAAGCAGGAGACAACAGCTTCGCTTCACTTGGAGATTGCCACTGATGATGTTACCTAGCCAGGTAATGAAATGTCTGGATATCAAACCTACAGCTCAGCGAGCAAACCTATACACTAAAGATTCCTGATGAAGGGCTTGAGCCCGAAATGTCGATTTTCCTGCTCCTCGGATGTTGCCTGACCTGCTGTGCTTTTCCAGCACCACTCTAACCTAGACTCTGATTTCCAGCATCTGCAGTACCCACCTCTGCCTAGGAAAAAGAGATGGATGTCAGGCAGATCCACACTTTAATGAGATGAGGACAGATTCAGATTTTATAAGGCATCCTCCTGCCTGCGGGCAGTCTCTGTACAATGTAGAAACATCAGAGAGTGACTGAAAACTCTGTACTACTCCAGTGGTATCAGAGGACGAAGGATAAAATTGGAGAAAGAGAAACAAAGTAAACAGTACTCTTGGCATTGACCAATGGTATCTCCTGCAGATGTTGCCTCACATTGGTTGTTCTGTTGCTCAGTGTTATTTCATTAGCTCCATAGTAGATTTTTGCCTTCATTGTTCCAACCAGCATTATAATTACATCACTGAGGTTTGTGCTTTGTGATGTGCTGAGAACGTAAAAGATGAACCGGACAAGCAAGTTCCTTTTTTAAAAATGTTTTGTACTGTGACAATGACTCAGTCAGAAAATCGCATTCAAAACAATTGAAGTCATTATTCCCCATGATTACAATTGCTTTTGAATGCCAAGAGAGGTGGTTAGCACTGTCCAATTGACCACATCCAGGCATGTGAGCTGGCGACTAACTCAGAACAAGTAACATCTGCTGCCTGTACCTTAACGTGCACACTACCCTTTACAAAGAGTCTGTGCCTTGGACTCACCAACTGACTTCCAGTGTAGAAACACCTCAACTGCAAAGAATCTTGCTCCCAAATCCCTCTATGGTTCACCCTTTTCTATCTCGGTAACCTCTCACGGTCCTATAACCCTTTGAGAGTTTTCTGTCTTTCTCCAATTCTGGCACTTGCACATCATCATGTTTCTAAACATAGAGAACATAAGAACTAGAAACAGGAGTAGGCCATTCAGCCCCTTGAGTCTGCTCCGCCATTCAAAAGGATCATGGCGGACTTCATCTTGGTTTCAACTCCACTTTCTTGCCCGCTCTCCATTACCCTTTACCTCTTTACTCCTTTAACACTTATCTACCTCCTTCTTAAATTTATTCAATGTCCCAGCATGCACCTCAGTCTGGGGCAGGGAATTCACAGATTCATGACCCTTTGACAGAAGTAATTCCTCCTTATCTCTGTTTTAAAATTTGTTATCCCTTGTCCTAATGCTATGGCCTCTCATTCCAGATTGCCTCATATGAGGAAACATCCTCGCTACGTCTACTGTGTCAATCCCCTTCAGCATCTTATATCTCTCAATTCAATTTCCTCTCATTCTTCTAACCCCCAGAGATAAACGGTGTAAACTGTTCAAATTCCCTTCATAGGACAAACCTTTTTGTTTCTGGAATTAATCTAATGAACCTCTCTTGAACTGCCTCCAATACAATTTCATCCCTCCTGATGTAACTGTACATAATGCTCCAGCAGCAGTCTCACTAATGCCTTTTATTCCTCTTTAGCTTCAGCCTTAAAACTTTGCAAGTGCTCTCCATATTGGATGGCATGGTGGCT
Source organism: Hemiscyllium ocellatum (assembly GCF_020745735.1). NCBI lineage: Eukaryota > Metazoa > Chordata > Chondrichthyes > Orectolobiformes > Hemiscylliidae > Hemiscyllium > Hemiscyllium ocellatum. Next base: position 56,802,401 of record NC_083422.1, read on the forward strand.
TAGTGGTTAGCACTACTGCCTCACAGCGCCAGGGGCCTGAGTTTGATTCCAGCCTTGTACAACAGTCTGTGTGGAGTTTGGACATTCTCCCCCCGTGTCTGTGTGGGTTTTCTTCCACAATCCAAAGATGTGCAGGTTAGATCAATTGGCAATGAGGAATTTCTGGGATGCGTAGGTTAGGTGTGTTTGGGGAAATGTAGAGTAATAGGATAAGGGTCTGGGTGGGTTACTCTTTAAAGAGTTGATGTGGACATGTTGGCTCTACTGGTCTGTTTCCACGCTGTAGGGATTCTATGATTAGAGGGTCTCCCTTTTAATAGATATGGGAAGTGGAAGATTAAATTGATGAGATAAAAGCAAATTACTGCGGATGCTGGAATCTGAAACCATTGAATTGAGAAGGCCTGGGTTGATACATCAGTTTTATTTTGTCAAATTTCAGGGATAGACTGAGCATCTGGCCTGAAGAATTGAAGAGATTGAGAGTACCTTGCAAACCCGGGTGTACATTTAGCAATGCCAGCCATCCTCAATCTAAACGCCACATCTGTCTGTAGCGCTTGGTTTGGCCTGGGTATGGAGGTGACTGAGGTTGAGGATTTATCTAACTCAGCGATATTGAAAGCAATCCAGAGGCAATCAGATTTTGAAGAGGTGAATTACCACTGTCACATTGAATGTAAATAAGATCAGGGCCACCACGTGTGATTCAGATCTCCCGCTGCCAAATTCTCATGAATCAGGATTTTGTTTTTATAAAAAGCCACTTCAAATCTCTGGAGTCCAATCCCACAGCTTCACGATTTATCGAGTCAAATGCTGCGATCAGGTTGCTGGCTGCTGTGAAGAATTGCGCTCAATATTTGTCTTGGATTTGCCTGGCCTTAAAGATTATATCAGCGATTCCTTGGGAGATTGAAAGACCATCCGCGTCTCTGACAGCATTGCATCAGCCGTGGGTCGGAGACAGGTTGACCAGGCTGTATCTCCAAGCTCTTCACTCATTCTCATCGCGCTAACCCACTCTGAGCCCAGCTGGGTGCTCACAGCATCCCTGCCTTGTCTAGCCTATTGCTGTGCCTTGCCCCTCAGCTACAAACGTCTACATTAGTGTAGCGCTGGAAAAACACAGCTGGTCAGGCAGCATCCGAGGAGCAGGAAAATCGATGTTTCAGGCAAAAGCCCTTCATCAAGAATGAAAGCAGGGAGTCTCCGGGGTGGAGAGATAAATGGGTGGGGCTGGGGAGAAGGTAGCAAAGTGTACAATGGGTGGATGGGTAGATGGGTGTGGGGATGAAGGTGATAGGTCAGAGAGGAGGGTGGAGCAGATAGGTGGGAAGATTGGCAGGTAGGACAGGTCATGAGGATGGTGATGAGCTGCCAGGGCAGAGGAGAGGACTTAGATCCACTAAGTCCTCTTCCCTTTGTTATTTCTTACCTCCACAGATAGATTATAAATCTTCCAGGACCATTTTTGAGCTGTGGTATTTATTCCATCCTGTTGTCACATCGCCACCTTTTCCTTCTACCTGAAAGGTACAGATCTCTTCTTCCCCAGTCTTGGGGCGAATGCTCCATGACCTGAAACTTACTCCTCCCCCAGCAATCTCATTTCACTCTTTGATTTTTATTTAATTCATGCCAGTTCGCTCATGGGTTAGGGAGTAATCCTGAGATTATTTCCTTGGAGGCTCTGATTTGCAATTTAGCTCTGAACTGGTCACATGTTTTCTGTAGAACTTCCCACCCAGTGCTATCAATATCAGTGATACCAGTGTGGATGATGACAGACATCGGTGAGGCCACATTTACACACTGTATGCAGTTCTGGTTACCCTACTACAGAAAGGATATTATTAAACTAGAAAGAATGCAGGAAGGATTTACGAGAATGCTACCTGGGTAATAAGGAGAGGTTGGATAGGTGAGGACATTTTTCCTGGAGCATTGGAGACTGAGGGGTGACTTTATAGAGGTTGATAAAATCAGGACAGGAATAGGTAAGGTAGGTTAGCCAACAGCTTTTTCCCGTGGTGAGAGGAGATGATGGCCTGGTGGTATTATTGCTAGACTGTTAATCCAGAGACCCAGGTAACGTTCTGGGAACCTGCATTCAAACCCTGCTAACAGCAGATGGTGGAATTCAATAAATATCTGAAATTAAGAATCAAATGATGACTGTGAATCCATTGTCGATTGTTGGGAAAAATCCATCTGGGTCACTAATGCCATTTAGGGAAGGAATCTGCCATCCTTACCTGATCTGGCCTACAGGTGACACCAGACCCACAGCAATGTGGTTGACTCTTAACTGCCCTCTGGGCAATAAATGCTGCCCAGCCAGCGATCCCCTCATCCGACAAATAAATAGAAAAACAAGTAGGTAGAGGGCATACATTTCAGGGGAGAGAAACAAAAAGGTCCAGAGAAGCACTTTTTTTTACACAGAATGTGGTAAGTGTCTGGAACAGGTTGCCTGATGTCGTGGTGGCAGTGAGTACAATTTCATCATTTACAGTCATAGAGTCACAGAGATGTACAGCATGGAAACAGGCCCTTCGGTCCAACTTGTCCATGCCGAGTTATATCTTTCCCCTCTCACCCTAAACCTATGCCCTCTCGTTCTGAACTCCCCCACCTCAAGGAAAAGACTTTGTCTATTTATCCTATCCATGTCCCTCATGATTTTATAAACCTCGATAAGGTCACCCCTCAGCCTCTGACGCTCCAGGGAAAACAGCCCCAGCCTGTTCAACCTCTCCCTAGAGCTCAAACCCTCCAACCCTGGCAACATCCTTGTAAATCTTTTCTGAACCCTTTCAGGTTTCACAACATCCTTCCTATAGAAGGGAGACCAGAATTGAATGCAGTATTCCAAAAGTGGCCTAACCAATGTCCTGTACAGCCACAACATGACCTCCCAACTCCTGTACTCAATACTCTGAGCGCCAGAGACCAGAATTCAATTCTCGCCTCAGGCAGCTGTCTGTGTGGAGTTTGCACATTCTCCCCGTGTCTGTGTGGGTTTCCTCCGGGTGCTCGGTTAGGTGAATTGGCCATGCTAAATTGCCTGTAGTGTTAGGTGAAGGGGTTAACGTAGGGGAATCGGTCTGGGTGGGTTGCTCTTCGGCGGGTCGGTGTGGACTTGTTGGACCGAAGGGCCTGTTTCCACATTGTAAGTAATCTAATCTCATCTACTCTAATCAAACACCTTCTTCACTATCCTATCTACCTGTGACTCCACTTTCAAGGAGCTATGAACCTGCACTCCAAGGTCTCTTTGTTCAGCAACACTCCCTAGGTCCTTACCATTAAGTGTATAAGTCCTGCTAAGGTTTGCTTTCCCAAAATGCAGTCCCTCACATTTATCTGAATTAAACTCCATCCTCCACTTCACAGCCCATTGGTCCATCTGATCAAGATCCAGTTGTAATCTGAGGTAACCCTCTTTGCTGTCCACTACACCTCCAATTTTGGTGTCATCTGCAAACTTACTAACTATACCTCTTATGCTCACATCCAAATCATTTATATAAATGATTAAAAATAGTGGACGCATTACCGATCTTTGTGGCACTCCACTGGTCACAGGCCTCCAGTCTGAATAACAACCCTCCACCACGACCCTCTGTCTTCTACCTTTGAGCCAGTTCTGTATCCAAATGGCTAGTTCTCCCTGTATTCCATGAGATCTAACCTTGTTAACCAGTCTCCCATGGGGAACTTTGTCGAATGTCTTACTGAAGTCTGTATAGATCACGTCTACTGCTCTGCCCTCATCAATCCTCTTTGTTACTTCTTCAAAAAACTCAGTCAAGTTTGTGATACATGATTTCCCTCACACAAAGCCATGTTGACTCTCCCTAATCAGTCCTTGCCTTTCCAGATACATGTACATCCTGTCCCTCAGGATTCCCTCCAACAACTTGCCCACCACCAATGTCAGGCTCACTGGTCTATAGTTCCCTGGCTTGTCCTGATCACCTTTCTTAAACCGTGGCATCACTTTAGCCAACCACCAGTCTTCTGGCACCTCACCTATGATTATCGATGATATAAATATCTCAGCGAGGGGCCCAGCAATCAGCTCACTAGCTTCCCACTGAGTTCTCGGGTACACCTGATCAGGTCCTGGGGATTTATCCACTTTTGCGCATTTCAAGACATCCAGCACTTCTTCCTCTGTAATCTGGACATTTTGCAAGATGTCACCATCTATTTCCCAACAGTCTTTATCTTCTATACCCTTTTCCACAGTAAAAACTGATGCAAAATGCTCATTTAGTATCTCCCCCATCTCCTGCGGCTCCACACAAAGGCCGCCTTGCTGATCTTTGAGGGGCCCTATTCTCTCCCTAGTTACCCTTTTGTCCTTAATATATTTGTAAAAACCCTTTGGATTCTCCTTAACTCTATTTGCCAAAGCTACCTCATGTCCCCTTTTTGCCCTCCTGATTTCCCTCTTAAGTATACTCCTACTGCCTTTATACTTGTCTAAGGATTCACTCAATCTATCCTGTCTATACCTTACACATGCTTCCTTCTTTTTCTTAACCAAACTCTCAATTTCTTTAGTCATCCAGCATTCCCTATATCTACCAGTCTTCCCTTTCACCCTGACAGGAATACGCTGTTTCTGGACTCTGGTTATCTCATTTCTGAAGGCTTCCCATTTTCCAGCTGTCCCTTTCCTGTGAACATCTGCCCCCAATCAGGTTTTGAAAGTTCTTGCCTAATACCATCAAAATTAGCCTTCCTCCAATTTAGAACTTCAACTTTTGATCTGGTCTATCCTTTTCCATCACTATTTTAAATCTAATAGAATTATGGTCGCTGGCCCCAAAGTGCTCTCCCACTGACACCTCAGTCACCTGCCTTGCCTTATTTCCCAAGAGTAGGTCAAGTTTTGCACCTCCTCGAGTAGGTACATCCACATACTGAATCAGAAAATTGTCTTGTACACACTTAACAAATTCCTCTCCATCTAAACCCTTAACCCTATGGCAGTCCCAGTCTATGTTTGGAAAGTCACAATCCCCTACCGTAACCACCCTATTATTCTTACAGATAGCTGAGATCTCCTTACAAACTTATTTCTCAATTTCCCTCTGACTATTGGGGAGGGGTCTGTAATACAATCCCAATAAGGTGATCATCCCTTTCTTATTTCTCAGTTCCACCCAAATAACTTCCCTGGATGTATTTCTGGGAATATCCTCCCTCAGCACAGCTGTAATGCTATCCTTTATCAAAAATGGTACTCCCTTTCCTCTCTTGCCTCCCTTTCTATCCTTCCTGTAGCATTTGTATCCTGGAACGTTAAGCTGCCAGTCCTGCCTATCTCTGAGCCATGTTGCTGTAATTACTATGATATCCCAGTCCCATGTTCCTAACCATACCCTGAGTTCATCTGTTAGGCCTCTTGCATTGAAATTAATTTATCAGTCCTACCTTGTTCCCTGCTTTGTCCCTGCCTGTTTGACTCGCTTCTTTTCTCAACTGTACCAGTCTCAGATTGATCTCTTTCCTCACTATCTCCCACCCACCCACCCACCTTAATAGTTCAAATTCTCCTGAGCAGCCCTCGCAAATCCCCTCGCCAGTATATTAGTCCCCTTCCAATTCAGGTGCAATCCTTCCTTCTTGTACAGGTCACTTCTTCTCAAGAACAAACATTTGGACAGGTAGATGGATGGGATAGGTATGGAGGCTTAGGACAAGGCACAGGCAAATGGGACAAGTTTAACTTGTGAAACTGGGCAGCACAGACAAGTTGGGGGCCTGTTTCCATGCTATAGATTTCTATGACTATAACTGCATATTCCCAATTCCTCCTCCTCCTCCGCCGTATCTGCTCCCAGGAGGACAAGTTCCACCACAGAACACACCAGATGGCCTCCTTCTTTAGAGACTGCAATTTCCCTTCCCACGTGGTTAAAGATGCCCTGCAACGCATCTCGTCCCCATCCTGCATCTCCGCCCTCAGACCCCACCCCTCCAACCATAACAAGGACAGAACACCCCTGGTGCTCACCTTCCACCCTACAAACCTTCGCATAAACCAAATCATCCGCCAACATTTCTGCCACCTCCAAAAAGACCCCACCACCAGGGATATATTTCCCTCCCCACCCCTTT